>NW_027446979.1:0-40230 GCF_038048845.1 Mixophyes fleayi | reverse complement strand
TATCATGAATCAAGATTCATGAATTGAATCATGAATCATGAATTGAATTATGAATCTTGAATCATGAATCATGAATTGAATCATGAATCATGAATCGAATCATGAATCATGAATCATGAATTGAATCATGAATCATGAATCATGAATTGAATCATGAATCTTGAATCATGAATCATGAATTCAATCGTGAATCATGAATCGAATCATGAATCATGAATCATGAATTGAATCATGAATCATGAATTGAATCATGAATCATGAATCGAATCATGAATCATGATTGAATCATGAATTGAATCATGAATCATGAATCGAATCATGAATCATGAATTGAATCATGAAACGAATCATGAATCATGAATTGAATCATGAATTGAATCATTAATCATGAATCATGATTGAATCATAAATCATGAATTGAATCATGAATCAAGAATCATAATCAAATCATGAATCATGAAATGAATCAGGAATCGAATAATGAATTAAATCATGAATCATGAATTGAATCATGAATCATGAATCATGAATTGAATCATGAATCATGAATTATGAATTGAATCTTGAATCATGAATCATGAATCGAATCATGAATCAAGAATCATGAATCGAATCATGAATCAAATCATGAATCATGAATCATGAAAGGAATCATGAATCAAGAATCATGAATCATGAATCATGAATTGAATCATGAATCAAATCATGATCATGAATCATATCATGAATCATGATTAATGAATCATGAATTGAATCATGAATCATGAATTAAATCATGAATCATGAATCATGAATCGAATCATGAATCATGAATCGAATCATGAATCATGAATCATGAATCATGAATCATGAATCATGAATTAAATCATAAATTGAATCATGAATCGAATCATGAATCATGAAATGAATCATGAATCGAATCATGAATCATGAATCGAATCATGAATCATGAATCACGAATCGAATCATGAATCATGAATTGAATCATGAATTGAATCATGAATCATGAATCATAAATCATGAATCATGAAACATAAATTGATTTATGAATCATTAATTGAATCATGAATTGAATCATTAATCATGAATCATGAATCATGAATTGAATCATGAATCATGACTCATGAATTGAATCATGAATCATGAATCAAATCATGAATCATGAATTGAATCATGAATCATGAGTCTGAATTGAATCATGAATCATGAATTGAATCATGAATTATGAATCATGAATTGAATCATGATCATGAATCATGAATTGAATCATAAATCATAAATCATGAATCATAAATTGATTCATAAATCATGAATTGAATCATGAATTGAATCATGAATCATGAATTGAATCATGAATCATAAATCATGAATCGAATTAAAAATCATGAATTGAATCCATGAATCATGAATCATGAATTGAATCATGAATCATGAATTGAATCATGAATCATGAATCAATCATGAATCATGAATCAAGATTCATGAATCGAATCATGAATCATGAATCGAATCATAAATCATGAATTGAATCATGAATCATGAATCATGAATTGAATCATGAATCATGAATCGAATCATGAATCATGAATCCAAATTCATGAATCGAATCATGAATCATGAATTGAATTATGAATCTGAATCATGAATCATGAATTGAATCATGAATCATGAATCGAATCATGAATCATGAATCATGAATTCAATCATGAATCATGAATCATGAATTGAATCATGAATCTTGAATCATGAATCATGAATTGAATCATGAATCATGAATCGAATCATGAATCATGAATCATGAATCATGAATTGAATCATGAATCATGAATCATGAATTGAATCATGAATCATGAATCGAATCATGAATCATGAATTGAATCATGAATTGAATCATGAATCATGAATCGAATCATGAATCATGAATTGAATCATGAAATGAACCATGAATCATGAATTGAATCATGAATTGAATCATTAATCATGAATCATGAATCGAATCATGAATCATGAATTGAATCATGAATCAAGAATCATAAATCAAATCATGAATCATGAAATGAATCAGGAATCGAATAATGAATTAAATCATGAATCATGAATTCAATCATCAATCATGAATCATGAATCATGAATTGAATCATGAATCATGAATTATGAATTGAATCTTGAATCATGAATCATGAATCAAAATCATGAATCAAGAATCATGAATCGAATCATGAATAGAATCATGAATCAAGAATCATGAATCAAGAATCATGAATTGATTCATGAATCGAATCATGAATCATGAATTAAATCATGAATCATGATTAATGATTTATGAATTGAATCATGAATCATGAATTGAATCATGAATCATGAATCATGAATCGAATCATGAATCATGAATCGAATCATGAATCATGAATCATGAATCATGAATTAAATCATAAATTGAATCATGAATCGATCATGAATCATGAAATGAATCATGAATCGAATCATGAATCATGAATCGAATCATGAATCTTGAATTGAATCATGAATCAAATCATGAATCATGAATTGAATCATGAATCATGAATCATGAATCGAATCATGAATCATGAATCGAATCATGAATCATGAATCGAATCATGAATCATGAATCATGAATCATGAATCATGAATTAAATCATAAATTGAATCATGAATCGAATCATGAATCATGAAATGAATCATGAATCGAATCATTAATCATGAATCGAATCATGAATCATGAATCACGAATCGAATCATGAATCATGAATTGAATCATGAATTGAATCATGAATCATGAATCATAAATCATGAATCATAAAACATAAATTGATTTATGAATCATTAATTGAATCATGAATTGAATCATGAATCATGAATCATGAATCATGAATTTAATCATGATCATGACTCATGAATTGAAGCATGAATCATGAATCAAATCATGAATCATGAATTGAATCATTGAATCATGAGTCATGAATTGAATCATGAATCATGAATTGAATCATGAATAATGAATCATGAATTGAATCATAAATCATGAATCATGAATCATAAATTGATTCATAAATCATGAATCATGAATCGAATCATGAATCATGAATCGAATCATGAATCATGGATCATGAATCATGAATCATGAATTAAATCATAAATTGAATCATGAATCGAATCATGAATCATGAAATGAATCATGAATCGAATCATGAATCATGAATCGAATCATGAATCATGAATCACGAATCGAATCATGAATCATGAATTGAATCATGAATTGAATCATGAATCATGAATCATAAATCATGAATCATAAAACATAAATTGATTTATGAATCATTAATTGAATCATGAATTGAATCATGAATCATGAATCATGAATCATGAATTTAATCATGAATCATGACTCATGAATTGAATCATGAATATTGAATCAAATCATGAATCATGAATTGAATCATGAATCATGAGTCATGAATTGAATCATGAATCATGAATTGAATCATGAATAATGAATCATGAATTGAATCATGAATCATAAATCATGAATTGAATCATAAATCATGAATCATGAATCATAAATTGATTCATAAATCATGAATTGAATCATGAATTGAATCATGAATCACGAATTAAATCATGAATCATGAATCGAATCATAAATCATGAATTGAATCAATGAATCATAATTCATGAATTGAATCATGAATCATGAATCCAATCATGAATCATGAATCAAGATTCATGAATCGAATCATGAATCATGAATCGAATCATAAATCATGAATTGAATCATGAATCATGAATCATGAATTGAATCATGAATCATGAATCGAATCATGATCATGAATTTAAGATTCATGAATCGAATCATGAATCATGAATTGAATTATGAATCTTGAATCATGAATCATGAATTGAATCATGAATCATGAATCGAATCATGAATCATGAATCATGAATTGAATCATGAATCATGAATCATGAATTGAATCATGAATCTTGAATCATGAATCATGAATTGAATCATGAATCATGAATCGAATCATGAATCATGAATCATGAATCATGAATTGAATCATGAATCATGAATCATGAATTGAATCATGAATCATGAATCGAATCATGAATTATGAATTGAATCATGAATTGAATCATGAATCATGAATCGAATCATGAATCATGAATTGAATCATGAAATGAATCATTTGAATTGAATCATGAATTGAATCATTAATCATGAATCATGAATTGAATCATGAATCATGAATTGAATCATGAATCAAGAATCATAAATCAAATCATGAATCATGAAATGAATCAGGAATCGAATAATGAATTAAATCATGAATCATGAATTGAATCATAAATCATGAATCATAAATCATGAATTGAATCATGAATCATGAATTATGAATTGAATCTTGAATCATGAATCATGAATTGAATCATGAATCAAGAATCATGAATTGAATCATGAATCAAATCATGAATCATGAATTGAATCATGAATCATGAATTGAATCATGAATCATGAATCATGAATTGAATCATGAATCATGAATCGAATCATGAATCATGAATCGAATCATGAATCTTGAATTGAATCATGAATCGAATCATGAATCATGAATCATGAATTGAATCATGAATTGAATCATGAATCGAATTATGAATCATGAATTGAATCATGAATCATGAATTATGAATCATGAATTGAATCATGAATCATGAATTGAATCATGAATCATGAATCGAATCATGAATCTTGAATTGTATCATGAATTGAATCATTAATCATGAATCATGAGTCAAATCATGAATCATGAATCATGAATTGAATCATGAATTGAATCATGAATCATGAATTGAATCATGAATCATGAATCATGAATTGAATCATGAATCATGAATCGAATCATGAATCATGAATCGAATCATGAATCTTGAATTGAATCATGAATCGAATCATGAATCATGAATCATGAATTGAATCATGAATTGAATCATGAATCGAATTATGAATCATGAATTGAATCATGAATCATGAATTATGAATCATGAATTGAATCATGAATCATGAATCATGAATTGAATCATGAATCATGAATCGAATCATGAATCTTGAATTGTATCATGAATTGAATCATTAATCATGAATCATGAGTCAAATCATGAATCATGAATTGAATCATGAATTGAATCATGAATCATGAATCTTGAATTGAATCATGAATCATGAATCGAATAATGAATCATGATTTGAATCATGAATCATGAATCATGAATCATGAATCGAATCATGAATTATGAATCATGAATTGAATCTTGAATAATGAATCATGAATCGAATCATGAATCAAGAATCATGAATCGAATCATGAATCATGAATTGAATCATGAATTGAATCATGAATCATGAATCATAAATCATGAATCATGAAACATAAATTGATTTATGAATCATTAATTGAATCATGAATTGAATCATGAATCATGAATCATGAATTGAATCATGAATCATGAATCATGAATTGATTCATAAATCATGAATCATGAATCATAAATTGATTCATAAATCATGAATTGAATCATGAATTGAATCATGAATCATGAATTGAATCATGAATCATGAATCATGAATCGAATCATAAATCATGAATTGAATCATGAATCATGAATCATGAATTGAATCATGAATCATGAATCCAATCATGAATCATGAATCAAGATTCATGAATCGAATCATGAATCATGAATCGAATCATAAATCATGAATTGAATCATGAATCATGAATCAAGATTCATGAATCGAATCATGAATCATGAATCGAATCATAAATCATGAATTGAATCATGAGTCATGAATCATGAATTGAATCATGAATCGAATCATGAATCATGAATCAAGATTCATGAATTGAATCATGAATCATGAATTGAATTATGAATCTTGAATCATGAATCATGAATTGAATCATGAATCATGAATCGAATCATGAATCATGAATCATGAATTGAATCATGAATCATGAATCATGAATTGAATCATGAATCTTGAATCATGAATCATGAATTCAATCGTGAATCATGAATCGAATCATGAATCATGAATCATGAATTGAATCATGAATCATGAATCATGAATTGAATCATGAATCATGAATCGAATCATGAATCATGAATTGAATCATGAATTGAATCATGAATCATGAATCGAATCATGAGTCATGAATTGAATCATGAAATGAATCATGAATCATGAATTGAATCATGAATTGAATCATTAATCATGAATCATGAATTGAATCATAAATCATGAATTGAATCATGAATCAAGAATCATAAATCAAATCATGAATCATGAAATGAATCAGGAATCGAATAATGAATTAAATCATGAATCATGAATTGAATCATGAATCATGAATCATGAATCATGAATTGAATCATGAATCATGAATTATGAATTGAATCTTGAATCATGAATCATGAATCGAATCATGAATCAAGAATCATGAATCGAATCATGAATCAAATCATGAATCATGAATCATGAATAGAATCATGAATCAAGAATCATGAATCATGAATCATGAATTGAATCATGAATCAAATCATGAATCATGAATCATATCATGAATCATGATTAATGAATCATGAATTGAATCATGAATCATGAATTGAATCATGAATCATGAATCATGAATCGAATCATGAATCATGAATCGAATCATGAATCATGAATCATGAATCATGAATCATGAATCATGAATTAAATCATAAATTGAATCATGAATCGAATCATGAATCATGAAATGAATCATGAATCGAATCATGAATCATGAATCGAATCATGAATCATGAATTGAATCATGAATTGAATCATGAATCATGAATCATAAATCATGAATCATGAAACATAAATTGATTTATGAATCATTAATTGAATCATGAATTGAATCATTAATCATGAATCATGAATCATGAATTGAATCATGAATCATGACTCATGAATTGAATCATGAATCATGAATCAAATCATGAATCATGAATTGAATCATGAATCATGAGTCATGAATTGAATCATGAATCATGAATTGAATCATGAATAATGAATCATGAATTGAATCATGAATCATGAATCATGAATTGAATCATAAATCATAAATCATGAATCATAAATTGATTCATAAATCATGAATTGAATCATGAATTGAATCATGAATCATGAATTGAATCATGAATCATGAATCATGAATCGAATTAAAAATCATGAATTGAATCATGAATCATGAATCATGAATTGAATCATGAATCATGAATTGAATCATGAATCATGAATCCAATCATGAATCATGAATCAAGATTCATGAATCGAATCATGAATCATGAATCGAATCATAAATCATGAATTGAATCATGAATCATGAATCATGAATTGAATCATGAATCATGAATTGAATCATGAATCATGAATCAAGATTCATGAATCGAATCATGAATCATGAATTGAATTATGAATCTTGAATCATGAATCATGAATTGAATCATGAATCATGAATCGAATCATGAATCATGAATCATGAATTCAATCATGAATCATGAATCATGAATTGAATCATGAATCTTGAATCATGAATCATGAATTGAATCATGAATCATGAATCGAATCATGAATCATGAATCATGAATCATGAATTGAATCATGAATCATGAATCATGAATTGAATCATGAATCATGAATCGAATCATGAATCATGAATTGAATCATGAATTGAATCATGAATCATGAATCGAATAATGAATCATGAATTGAATCATGAAATGAACCATGAATCATGAATTGAATCATGAATTGAATCATTAATCATGAATCATGAATTGAATCATGAATCATGAATTGAATCATGAATCAAGAATCATAAATCAAATCATGAATCATGAAATGAATCAGGAATCGAATAATGAATTAAATCATGTATCATGAATTCAATCATCAATCATGAATCATGAATCATGAATTGAATCATGAATCATGAATTATGAATTGAATCTTGAATCATGAATCATGAATCAAATCATGAATCAAGAATCATGAATCGAATCATGAATAGAATCATGAATCAAGAATCATGAATCATGAATCATGAATTGATTCATGAATCGAATCATGAATCATGAATTAAATCATGAATCATGATTAATGATTTATGAATTGAATCATGAATCATGAATTGAATCATGAATCATGAATCATGAATCGAATCATGAATCATGAATCGAATCATGAATCATGAATCATGAATCATGAATTAAATCATAAATTGAATCATGAATCGAATCATGAATCATGAAATGAATCATGAATCGAATCATGAATCATGAATCGAATCATGAATCTTGAATTGAATCATGAATCGAATCATGAATCATGAATTGAATCATGAATCATGAATCATGAATCGAATCATGAATCATGAATCGAATCATGAATCATGAATCGAATCATGAATCATGAATCATGAATCATGAATCATGAATTAAATCATAAATTGAATCATGAATCGAATCATGAATCATGAAATGAATCATGAATCGTGAGTCATGAATTGAATCATGAATCATGAGTCATGAATTGAATCATGAATCATGAATTGAATCATGAATAATGAATCATGAATTGAATCATGAATCATGAATCATGAATTGAATCATAAATCATGAATCATGAATCATAAATTGATTCATAAATCATGAATTGAATCATGAATTGAATCATGAATCACGAATTAAATCATGAATCATGAATCGAATCATAAATCATGAATTGAATCATGAATCATGAATCCAATCATGAATCATGAATCAAGATTCATGAATCGAATCATGAATCATGAATCGAATCATAAATCATGAATTGAATCATGAATCATGAATCATGAATTGAATCATGAATCATGAATCTAATCATGAATCATGAATTTAAGATTCATGAATCGAATCATGAATCATGAATTGAATTTTGAATCTTGAATCATGAATTATGAATTGAATCATGAATCATGAATCGAATCATGAATCATGAATCATGAATTGAATCATGAATCATGAATCATGAATTGAATCATGAATCTTGAATCATGAATCATGAATTGAATCATGAATCATGAATCGAATCATGAATCATGAATCATGAATCATGAATTGAATCATGAATCATGAATCATGAATTGAATCATGAATCATGAATCGAATCATGAATTATGAATTGAATCATGAATTGAATCATGAATCATGAATCGAATCATGAATCATGAATTGAATCATGAAATGAATCATGAATCATGAATTGAATCATGAATTGAATCATTAATCATGAATCATGAATTGAATCATGAATCATGAATTGAATCATGAATCAAGAATCATAAATCAAATCATGAATCATGAAATGAATCAGGAATCGAATAATGAATTAAATCATGAATCATGAATTGAATCATCAATCATGAATCATAAATCATGAATTGAATCATGAATCATGAATTATGAATTGAATCTTGAATCATGAATCATGAATTGAATCATGAATCAAGAATCATGAATTGAATCATGAATCAAATCATGAATCATGAATCATGAATAGAATCATGAATCAAGAATCATGAATCATGAATCATGAATTGAATCATGAATCGAATCATGAATCATGAATTAAATCATGAATCATGATTAATGATTTATGAATTGAATCATGAGTCATGAATTGAATCATGAATCATGAATTGAATCATGAATAATGAATCATGAATTGAATCATGAATCATGAATCATGAATTGAATCATGAATCATGAATCATGAATCGAATCATGAATCATGAATTGAATCATGAATTGAATCATGAATCATTAATCATGAATTGAATCATGAATCATGAATCGAATCATGAATCATGAATTGAATCATGAATTGAATCATGAATCATTAATCATGAATTGAATCATGAATCATGAATTGAATCATGAATCATGAATTGAATCATGAATCATGAATCATGAATTGAATCATGAATAATGAATCATGAATTGAATCATGAATTATGAATCATGAATTGAATTATGAATCATGGATAGAATCATGAATCATGAATTGAATCATGAATTGAATCATTAATCATGAATCATGAATCATGAATTGAATCATAATTTGAATCATGAATCATGAATTGAATCATGAATGTAATCATGAATTGAATCATGAATCATGAATTGAATCATGAATCATGAATCATGAATTGAATTTATGAATCATGAATCATAAATCGAATCATGAATCATAAATTGAATCAGGAATCGAATCATGAATTGAATCATGAATCATGAATCATGAATTGAATTTATGAATCATGAATCATAAATCGAATCATGAATCATGAATTGAATCAGGAATCGAATCATGAATTGAATCATGAATCATGAATTGAATCATGAATCATGAATTGAATCATGAATCATGAATCATGAATTGAATCATGAATCATGAATTGAATCAGGAATCGAATCATGAATTGAATCATGAATCATGAATTGAATCATGAATCATGAATTAAATCATGAATCATGAATCATGAATTGAATCATGAATCATGAATTGAATCAGGAATCGAATCATGAATTGAATCATGAATCATGAATTGAATCATGAATCATAAATCATGAATCATGAATTGAATCATGAATCATGAATCATGAATTGAATCATGAATCATGAATCATGAATCATAAATTGATTCATGAATCATGACTTGAATCATGAATTGAATCATGAATCATTAATCATGAATAAAATCATGAATCATGAATCATGAATCATGAATCATGAATCATGAATCATGAATCATGAATTGAATTATAAATCATGAATCATGAATTGATTCATGAATCATGAATTGAATCATGAATTGAATCATGAATCATTAATCATGAAATAAATCATGAATCATGAATCATTAATCATAAAATAAATCATGAATCATGAATCATGAATCATGAATTGAATCATGAATTGAATCATGAATCATGAATTGAATCATGAATTGAATCATGAATTGAATCATGAATTTAATCACTAATCATGAATCATGAATCGAATCATGAATCATGAATTGAATCATGAATCAAGAATCATAAATCGAATCATGAATCATGAAATGAATCAGAAATCGAATCATGAATTAAATCATGAATCATGAATTGACTCATGAATCATGAATTATGAATCATGAATCATGAATTATGAATCATGAATTGACTCATGAATCATGAATTATGAATCATGAATTGAATCATGAATCATGAATCATGAATCGAATCATGAATCATGAATCGAATCATGAATCGAATCATGAATTGAATCATGAATCATGAATTGAATCATGAATCATAAATCATGAATCATGAATTGAATCATGAATCATGAATCATGAATTGAATCATGAATCATGAATTATGAATCATAAATTGATTCATGAATCATGAATAAAATCATGAATCATGAATCATGAATCATGAATCATGAATTGAATCATAAATCATGAATCATGAATCATAAATCTTGAATTGAATCATGAATCATGAATCATGAATTGAATTTATGAATCATGAATCATAAATCGAATCATGAATCATGAATTGAATCAGGAATCGAATCATGAATTGAATCATGAATAATTTATTGAATCATGAATCATAAATCATGAATCATGAATTGAATCATGAATCATGAATCGAATCATGAATCATGAATCATGAATCATGAATCATGAATCATGAATCATGATTTGAATCATAAATTGATTCACAAATCATGAATTGAATCATGAATTGAATCATGAATTAAATCATATATCATGAATCATGAATCATGAATCATGAATCATGAATTAAATCATAAATCATAATTCATGAATCATAAATTGATTCATAAATCATGAATTGAATCATGAATTGAATCATGAATCATGAATTGAATCATGAATCATGAATCATGAATCGAATCATTAATCATGAATTGAATCATGAATCATGAATCATGAATCGAATCATAAATCATGAATTGAATCATGAATCATGAATCATGAATCATGAATTAAATCATGAATCGAATCATGAATCATGAATCAAGATTCATGAATCGAATCATGAATCATGAATTGAATTATGAATCTTGAATCATGAATCATGAATTGAATCATGAATCATGAATCGAATCATGAATCATGAATTGAATCATGAATCATTAATTGAATCATGAATCTTGAATCATGAATCATGAATTGAATCATGAATTGAATCATGAATCATGAATCGAATCATGAATCATGAATCATGAATTGAATCATGAATCATGAATCATGAATTGAATCATGAATCATGAATCGAATCATGAATCATGAATTGAATCATGAATTGAATCATGAATCATGAATCGAATCATGAATCATGAATTGAATCATGAAATGAATCATGAATCATGAATTGAATCATGAATTGAATCATTAATCATGAATCATGAATTGAATCATGAATCATGAATTGAATCATGAATCAAGAATCATAAATCAAATCATGAATCATGAAATGAATCAGGAATCGAATAATGAATTAAATCATGAATCATGAATTGAATCATGAATCATGAATTATGAATTGAATCTTGAATCATGAATCATGAATCGAATCATGAATCAAGAATCATGAATCGAATCATGAATCGAATCATGAATCATGAATCATAAATAGAATCATGAATCATGAATCAAGAATCATGAATCATGAATCGAATCATGAATCATGAATTAAATCATGAATCATGAATCATGAATCATTAATTGAATCATGAATCATGAATCATGAATTGAATCATGAATCATAAATCATGAATCATGAATCATGAATCGAATCATGAATCATGAATCGAATCATGAATCATGAATTAAATCATAAATTGAATCATGAATCGAATCATGAATCATGAAATTAATCATGAATCGAATCATGAATCATGAATCGAATCATGAATCTTGAATTGAATCATGAATCGAATCATGAATCATGAATCGAATCATAAATCATGAATTGAATCATGAATCATGAATCATGAATTGAATCATGAATCATGAATCGAATCATGAATCATGAATCAAGATTTATGAATCGAATCATGAATCATGAATTGAATTATGAATCTTGAATCATGAATCATGAATTGAATCATGAATCATGAATCGTATCATGAATCATGAATCATGAATCGAATCATGAATCATGAATCAATAATTGAATCATGAATCTTGAATCATGAATCATGAATTGAATCATGAATCATGAATCGAATCATGAATCATGAATCATGAATCATGAATTGAATCATGAATCATGAATCATGAATTGAATCATGAATCATGAATCATGAATTGAATCATGAATCATGAATCATGATTCAAATCATGAATCATGAATTGAATCATGAATTGAATCATGAATCATGAATCAAATCATGAATCATGTATTGAATCATGAAATGAATCATGAATCATGAATTGAATCATGAATTGAATCATTAATCATGAATCATGAATTGAATCATGAATCATGAATTGAATCATGAATCAAGAATCATAAATCAAATCATGAATCATGAAATGAATCAGGAATCGAATAATGAATTAAATCATGAATCATGAATTGAATCATCAATTATGAATCATGAATCATGAATTGAATCATGAATCATGAATTATGAATTGAATCTTGAATCATGAATCATGAATCGAATCATAAATCAAGAATCATGAATCGAATCATGAATCGAATCATGAATCATGAATCAAGAATCATGAATCATGAATCGAATCATGAATCATGAATTAAATCATGAATCATGAATCATGAATCATGAATTGAATCATGAATCATGAATCATGAATTGAATCATGAATCATGAATCATGAATCGAATCATGAATCATGAATCGAATCATGAATCATGAATTAAATCATAAAATGAATCATGAATCGAATCATGAATCATGAAATGAATCATGAATCGAATCATGAATCATGAATCGAATCATGAATCTTGAATTGAATCATGAATCGAATCATGAATCATGAATCATGAATTGAATCATGAATTGAATCATGAATCGAATCATGAATCATGAAATGAATCATAAATTATGAATCATGAATCATGAATTGAATCATGAATCATGAATTATGAATCATGAATTGAATCATGAATCATGAATCATGAATTGAATCATGAATCATGAATCGAATCATGAATCTTGAATTGTATCATGAATTGAATCATGAATCATGAATCATGAATCGAATAATGAATCATGAATCATGAATTGAATCATGAATTGAATCATGAATCATGAATCTTGAATTGAATCATGAATCATGAATCATGAATCGAATAATGAATCATGATTTGAATCATGAATCATGAATCATGAATCATGAATCATGAATCGAATCATGAATTATGAATCATGAATTGAATCATGAATCAAGAATCATGAATGGAATCATGAATCATGAATGGAATCATGAATCATGAATGGAATCATGAATCATGAATCGAATCATGAATCATGAATCGAATCATGAATCATGAATTGAATCATGAAATGAATCATGAATCATGAATTGAATCATGAATTGAATCATTAATCATGAATCATGAATTGAATCATGAATCATGAATTGAATCATGAATCAAGAATCATAAATCAAATCATGAATCATGAAATGAATCAGGAATTCATTAATCATGAATCATGAATCATGAATTGAATCATAATTTGAATCATGAATCATGAATTGAATCATGAATGTAATCATGAATGTAATCATGAATTGAATCATGAATCATGAATTGAATCATGAATCATGAATCATGAATTGAATTTATGAATCATGAATCATAAATCGAATCATGAATCATAAATTGAATCAGGAATCGAATCATGAATTGAATCATGAATCATGAATCATGAATTGAATTTATGAATCATGAATCATAAATCGAATCATGAATCATGAATTGAATCAGGAATCGAATCATGAATTGAATCATGAATCATGAATTGAATCATGAATCATGATTTGAATCATGAATCATGAATTGAATCATGAATCATGAATTGAATCAGGAATTGAATCATGAATTGAATCATGAATCATGAATTGAATCATGAATCATGAATTGAATCATGAATCATGAATTAAATCATGAATCATGAATCATGAATTAAATCATGAATCATGAATTGAATCAGGAATCGAATCATGAATTGAATCATGAATCATGAATTGAATCATGAATCATAAATCATGAATCATGAATTGAATCATGAATCATGAATCATGAATTGAATTATGAATCATGAATCATGAATCATAAATTGATTCATGAATCATGACTTGAATCATGAATTGAATCATGAATCATTAATCATGAATAAAATCATGAATCATGAATCATGAATCATGAATCATGAATCATGAATCATGAATTGAATCGTAAATCATGAATCATGAATTGATTCATGAATCATGAATTGAATCATGAATTGAATCATGAATCATTAATCATGAAATAAATCATGAATCATGAATCATTAATCATAAAATAAATCATGAATCATGAATCATGAATCATGAATCATGAATTGAATCATGAATTGAATCATGAATCATGAATTGAATCATGAATTGAATCATGAATTGAATCATGAATTTAATCACTAATCATGAATCATGAATCGAATCATGAATCATGAATTGAATCATGAATCAAGAATCATAAATCGAATCATGAATCATGAAATGAATCAGAAATCGAATCATGAATTGAATCATGAATCATGAATTGAATCATGAATCATGAATTATGAATTGAATCTTGAATCATGAATCATGAATCGAATCATGAATCAAGAATCATGATTCAAATCATGAATCATGAATTGACTCATGAATCATGAATTATGAATCATGAATTGAATCATGAATCATGAATCATGAATCGAATCATGAATCATGAATCGAATCATGAATCTTGAATTGAATCATAATTTGAATCATGAATCATGAATCTTGAATTGAATCATGAATCATGAATCATGAATTGAATTTATGAATCATGAATCATAAATCGAATCATGAATCATGAATTGAATCAGGAATCGAATCATGAATTGAATCATGAATAATTTATTGAATCATGAATCATAAATCATGAATCATGAATTGAATCATGAATCATGAATCGAATCATGAATCATGAATCATGAATCATGAATCATGATTTTAATCATGAATCATGAATCATAAATTGATTCACAAATCATGAATTGAATCATGAATTGAATCATGAATTAAATCATATATCATGAATCATGAATCATGAATCATGAATCATGAATTAAATCATAAATCATAATTCATGAATCATAAATTGATTCATAAATCATGAATTGAATCATGAATTGAATCATGAATCATGAATTGAATCATGAATCATGAATCATGAATCGAATCATTAATCATGAATTGAATCATGAATCATGAATTGAATCATGAATCATGAATTGAATTATGAATCATGAATCCAATCATGAATCATGAATCAAGATTCATGAATCGAATCATGAATCATGAATCGAATCATAAATCATGAATTGAATCATGAATCATGAATCATGAATCATGAATTAAATCATGAATCGAATCAAGAATCATGAATCAAGATTCATGAATCGAATCATGAATCATGAATTGAATTATGAATCTTGAATCATGAATCATGAATTGAATAATGAATCATGAATCGAATCATGAATCATGAATCATGAATTGAATCATGAATCATGAATCGAATCATGAATCATGAATCATGAATCATGAATTGAATCATGAATCATGAATCATGAATTGAATCATGAATCATGAATCGAATCATGAATCATGAATTGAATCATGAATTGAATCATGAATCATGAATCGAATCATGAATCATGAATTGAATCATGAAATGAATCATGAATCATGAATTGAATCATGAATTGAATCATTAATCATGAATCATGAATTGAATCATGAATCATGAATTGAATCATGAATCAAGAATCATAAATCAAATCATGAATCATGAAATGAATCAGGAATCGAATAATGAATTGAATCATGAATCATGAATTGAATCATGAATCATGAATTATGAATTGAATCTTGAATCATGAATCATGAATCGAATCATGAATCAAGAATCATGAATCGAATCATGAATCGAATCATGAATCATGAATCATGAATAGAATCATGAATCATGAATCAAGAATCATGAATCATGAATCGAATCATGAATCATGAATTAAATCATGAATCATGAATTGAATCATGAATCATGAATCATGAATTGAATCATGAATCATAAATCATGAATCATGAATCGAATCATGAATCATGAATCGAATCATGAATCATGAATTAAATCATAAATTGAATCATGAATCGAATCATGAATCATGAAATGAATCATGAATCGAATCATGAATCATGAATCGAATCATGAATCTTGAATTGAATCATGAATCGAATCATGAATCAAATCATGAATCATGAAATGAATCATAAATTATGAATCATGAATCATGAATTGAATCATGAATCATGAATTATGAATCATGAATTGAATCATGAATCATAAATCATGAATTGAATCATGAATCATGAATCGAATCATGAATCTTGAATTGTATCATGAATTGAATCATTAATCATGAATCATGAGTCAAATCATGAATCATGAATCTTGAATTGAATCATGAATCATGATTTGAATCATGAATCATGAATCATGAATCATGAATCGAATCATGAATTATGAATTATGAATTGAATCTTGAATAATGAATCATGAATCAAATCATGAATCAAGAATCATGAATGGACTCATGAATCATGAATGGAATCATGAATCATGAATCGAATCATGAATGATGAATCATGAATCATGAATCGAATCATGAATCTTGAATTGAATCATGAATCGAATCATGAATCAAATCATGAATCATGAAATGAATCATAAATTATGAATCATGAATCATGAATTGAATCATGAATCATGAATTATGAATCATGAATTGAATCATGAATCATAAATCATGAATTGAATCATGAATCATGAATCGAATCATGAATCTTGAATTGTATCATGAATTGAATCATTAATCATGAATCATGAGTCAAATCATGAATCATGAATCATGAATCGAATAATGAATCATGATTTGAATCATGAATCATGAATCATGAATCATGAATCGAATCATGAATTATGAATTATGAATTGAATCTTGAATAATGAATCATGAATCAAATCATGAATCAAGAATCATGAATGGAATCATGAATCATGAATGGAATCATGAATCATGAATCGAATCATGAATGATGAATCATGAATCGAATCATGAATCATGAATTGAATCATGAATTGAATCATGAATCATGAATCATAAATCATGAATCATGAAACATAAATTGATTCATGAATCATTAATTGAATCATGAATTGAATCATGAATCATAAATCATGAATCATGAATCATGAATTGAATCATGAATCATGACTTATGAATTGAATCATGAATCATGAATCAAATCATGAATCATGAATTGAATCATGAATCATGAGTCAAGAATTGAATCATGAATCATGAATTGAATCATGAATAATGAATCATGAATTGAATCATGAATCATGAATCATGAATTGAATCATGAATCATGAATCATGAATCGAATCATGAATCATGAATTGAATCATGAATTGAATCATGAATCATTAATCATGAATTGAATCATGAATCATGAATTCAATCATGAATTGAATCATGAATCATTAATCATGAATTGAATCATGAATCATGAATCATGAATCGAATCATGAATCATGAATTGAATCATGAATCATGAATTGAATCATGAATAATGAATCATGAATATAATCATGAATTATGAATCATGAATTTAATTATGAATCATGAATCGAATCATGAATCATGAATTGAATCATGAATAATGAATCATGAATTGAATCATGAATTATGAATCATGAATTTAATTATGAATCATGGATAGAATCATGAATCATGAATTGAATCATGAATTGAATCATGAATTGAATCATTAATCATGAAACATGAATCATGAATTGAATCATAATTTGAATCATGAATGATGAATTGAATCATGGATGTAATCATGAATTGAATCATGAATCATGAATTGAATCATGAATCATGAATCATGAATTGAATTTATGAATCCTGAATCATAAATCGAATCATGAATCATGAATTGAATCAGGAATCGAATCATGAATTGAATCATGAATCATGAATTGAATCATGAATCATAAATCATGAATCATGAATTGAATCATGAATCATGAATCATGAATTGAATCATGAATCATGAATTGAATCATGAATCGAATCATGAATTGAATCATGAATCATGAATTAAATCATGAATCATGAATCATGAATTAAATCATGAATCATGAATTGAATCAGGAATCGAATCATGAATTGAATCATGAATCATGAATTGAATCATGAATCATAAATCATGAATCATGAATTGAATCATGAATCATGAATCATGAATTGAATTATGAATCATGAATCATGAATCATAAATTGATTCATGAATCATGACTTGAATCATGAATTGAATCATGAATCATTAATCATGAATAAAATCATGAATCATGAATCATGAATCATGAATCATGAATCATGAATCATGAATTGAATCGTAAATCATGAATCATGAATTGATTCATGAATCATGAATTGAATCATGAATTGAATCATGAATCATTAATCATGAAATAAATCATGAATCATGAATCATTAATCATAAAATAAATCATGAATCATGAATCATGAATCATGAATCATGAATTGAATCATGAATTGAATCATGAATCATGAATTGAATCATGAATTGAATCATGAATTGAATCATGAATTTAATCACTAATCATGAATCATGAATCGAATCATGAATCATGAATTGAATCATGAATCAAGAATCATAAATCGAATCATGAATCATGAAATGAATCAGAAATCGAATCATGAATTGAATCATGAATCATGAATTGAATCATGAATCATGAATTATGAATTGAATCTTGAATCATGAATCATGAATCGAATCATGAATCAAGAATCATGATTCAAATCATGAATCATGAATTGACTCATGAATCATGAATTATGAATCATGAATTGAATCATGAATCATGAATCATGAATCGAATCATGAATCATGAATCGAATCATGAATCTTGAATTGAATCATAATTTGAATCATGAATCATGAATCTTGAATTGAATCATGAATCATGAATCATGAATTGAATTTATGAATCATGAATCATAAATCGAATCATGAATCATGAATTGAATCAGGAATCGAATCATGAATTGAATCATGAATAATTTATTGAATCATGAATCATAAATCATGAATCATGAATTGAATCATGAATCATGAATCGAATCATGAATCATGAATCATGAATCATGAATCATGATTTTAATCATGAATCATGAATCATAAATTGATTCACAAATCATGAATTGAATCATGAATTGAATCATGAATTAAATCATATATCATGAATCATGAATCATGAATCATGAATCATGAATTAAATCATAAATCATAATTCATGAATCATAAATTGATTCATAAATCATGAATTGAATCATGAATTGAATCATGAATCATGAATTGAATCATGAATCATGAATCATGAATCGAATCATTAATCATGAATTGAATCATGAATCATGAATTGAATCATGAATCATGAATTGAATTATGAATCATGAATCCAATCATGAATCATGAATCAAGATTCATGAATCGAATCATGAATCATGAATCGAATCATAAATCATGAATTGAATCATGAATCATGAATCATGAATCATGAATTAAATCATGAATCGAATCAAGAATCATGAATCAAGATTCATGAATCGAATCATGAATCATGAATTGAATTATGAATCTTGAATCATGAATCATGAATTGAATAATGAATCATGAATCGAATCATGAATCATGAATCATGAATTGAATCATGAATCATGAATCGAATCATGAATCATGAATCATGAATCATGAATTGAATCATGAATCATGAATCATGAATTGAATCATGAATCATGAATCGAATCATGAATCATGAATTGAATCATGAATTGAATCATGAATCATGAATCGAATCATGAATCATGAATTGAATCATGAAATGAATCATGAATCATGAATTGAATCATGAATTGAATCATTAATCATGAATCATGAATTGAATCATGAATCATGAATTGAATCATGAATCAAGAATCATAAATCAAATCATGAATCATGAAATGAATCAGGAATCGAATAATGAATTGAATCATGAATCATGAATTGAATCATGAATCATGAATTATGAATTGAATCTTGAATCATGAATCATGAATCGAATCATGAATCAAGAATCATATGAATCGAATCATGAATCGAATCATGAATCATGAATCATGAATAGAATCATGAATCATGAATCAAGAATCATGAATCATGAATCGAATCATGAATCATGAATTAAATCATGAATCATGAATTGAATCATGAATCATGAATCATGAATTGAATCATGAATCATAAATCATGAATCATGAATCGAATCATGAATCATGAATCGAATCATGAATCATGAATTAAATCATAAATTGAATCATGAATCGAATCATGAATCATGAAATGAATCATGAATCGAATCATGAATCATGAATCGAATCATGAATCTTGAATTGAATCATGAATCGAATCATGAATCAAATCATGAATCATGAAATGAATCATAAATTATGAATCATGAATCATGAATTGAATCATGAATCATGAATTATGAATCATGAATTGAATCATAAATCATGAATTGAATCATGAATCATGAATCGAATCATGAATCTTGAATTGTATCATGAATTGAATCATTAATCATGAATCATGAGTCAAATCATGAATCATGAATCTTGAATTGAATCATGAATCATGATTTGAATCATGAATCATGAATCATGAATCATGAATCGAATCATGAATTATGAATTATGAATTGAATCTTGAATAATGAATCATGAATCAAATCATGAATCAAGAATCATGAATGGACTCATGAATCATGAATGGAATCATGAATCATGAATCGAATCATGAATGATGAATCATGAATCATGAATCGAATCATGAATCTTGAATTGAATCATGAATCGAATCATGAATCAAATCATGAATCATGAAATGAATCATAAATTATGAATCATGAATCATGAATTGAATCATGAATCATGAATTATGAATCATGAATTGAATCATGAATCATAAATCATGAATTGAATCATGAATCATGAATCGAATCATGAATCTTGAATTGTATCATGAATTGAATCATTAATCATGAATCATGAGTCAAATCATGAATCATGAATCATGAATCGAATAATGAATCATGATTTGAATCATGAATCATGAATCATGAATCATGAATCGAATCATGAATTATGAATTATGAATTGAATCTTGAATAATGAATCATGAATCAAATCATGAATCAAGAATCATGAATGGAATCATGAATCATGAATGGAATCATGAATCATGAATCGAATCATGAATGATGAATCATGAATCGAATCATGAATCATGAATTGAATCATGAATTGAATCATGAATCATGAATCATAAATCATGAATCATGAAACATAAATTGATTCATGAATCATTAATTGAATCATGAATTGAATCATGAATCATAAATCATGAATCATGAATCATGAATTGAATCATGAATCATGACTTATGAATTGAATCATGAATCATGAATCAAATCATGAATCATGAATTGAATCATGAATCATGAGTCAAGAATTGAATCATGAATCATGAATTGAATCATGAATAATGAATCATGAATTGAATCATGAATCATGAATCATGAATTGAATCATGAATCATGAATCATGAATCGAATCATGAATCATGAATTGAATCATGAATTGAATCATGAATCATTAATCATGAATTGAATCATGAATCATGAATTCAATCATGAATTGAATCATGAATCATTAATCATGAATTGAATCATGAATCATGAATCATGAATCGAATCATGAATCATGAATTGAATCATGAATCATGAATTGAATCATGAATAATGAATCATGAATATAATCATGAATTATGAATCATGAATTTAATTATGAATCATGAATCGAATCATGAATCATGAATTGAATCATGAATAATGAATCATGAATTGAATCATGAATTATGAATCATGAATTTAATTATGAATCATGGATAGAATCATGAATCATGAATTGAATCATGAATTGAATCATGAATTGAATCATTAATCATGAAACATGAATCATGAATTGAATCATAATTTGAATCATGAATGATGAATTGAATCATGGATGTAATCATGAATTGAATCATGAATCATGAATTGAATCATGAATCATGAATCATGAATTGAATTTATGAATCCTGAATCATAAATCGAATCATGAATCATGAATTGAATCAGGAATCGAATCATGAATTGAATCATGAATCATGAATTGAATCATGAATCATAAATCATGAATCATGAATTGAATCATGAATCATGAATCATGAATTGAATCATGAATCATGAATTGAATCATGAATCGAATCATGAATTGAATCATGAATCATGAATTGAATCATGAATCATAAATCATGAATCATGAATTGAATCATGAATCATGAATCATGAATTGAATCATGAATCATGAATTATGAATCATAAATTGATTCATGAATCATGAATAAAATCATGAATCATGAATCATGAATCATGAATCATGAATTGAATCATAAATCATGAATCATGAATCATAAATTGATTCATGAATCATGAATTGAATCATGAATTGAATCATGAATCATTATTCATGAAATAAATCATGAATCATGAATCATGAATCATTAATCATAAAATAAATCATGAATCATGAATCATGAATCATGAATCATGAATTGAATCATGAATCATAAATCATGAATCATGAATTGAATCATGAATCATGAATCAAATCATGAATCATGAATTGAATCATGAAATGAATCATGAATCATGAATTGAATCATGAATTGAATCATTAAACATGAATCATGAATCATGAATTGAATCATGAATCATGACTCATGAATTGAATCATGAATCATGAATCAAATCATGAATCATGAATTGAATCATGAATCATGAGTCATGAATTGAATCATGAATCATGAATTGAATCATGAATAATGAATCATGAATTGAATCATGAATCATGAATCATGAATTGAATCATGAATCAAGAATCATAAATCGAATCATGAATCATGAATTGAATCATGAATTGAATCATGAATCATTAATCATGAATTGAATCATGAATCATGAATCGAATCATGAATCATGAATTGAATCATGAATTGAATCATGAATCATTAATCATGAATTGAATCATGAATCATGAATTGAATCATGAATCATGAATCATGAATTGAATCATGAATCATGAATCAAGAATCATGAATCGAATCATGAATCATGAATTGAATCATGAATAATGAATCATGAATTGAATCATGAATTATGAATCATGAATTTAATTATGAATCATGGATAGAATCATGAATCATGAATTGAATCATTAATCATGAATCATAAATCATGAATTGAATCATAATTTGAATCATGAATCATGAATTGAATCATGAATCATGAATTGAATCATGAATCGAATCATGAATTGAATCATGAATCATGAATTGAATCATGAATCATAAATCATGAATCATGAATTGAATCATGAATCATGAATCATGAATTGAATCATGAATCATGAATTATGAATCATAAATTGATTCATGAATCATGAATAAAATCATGAATCATGAATCATGAATCATGAATCATGAATTGAATCATAAATCATGAATCATGAATCATAAATTGATTCATGAATCATGAATTGAATCATGAATTGAATCATGAATCATTATTCATGAAATAAATCATGAATCATGAATCATGAATCATTAATCATAAAATAAATCATGAATCATGAATCATGAATCATGAATCATGAATTGAATCATGAATCATAAATCATGAATCATAAATTGAATCATGAATCATGAATCAAATCATGAATCATGAATTGAATCATGAAATGAATCATGAATCATGAATTGAATCATGAATTGAATCATTAATCATGAATCATGAATCATGAATTGAATCATGAATCATGACTCATGAATTGAATCATGAATCATGAATCAAATCATGAATCATGAATTGAATCATGAATCATGAGTCATGAATTGAATCATGAATCATGAATTGAATCATGAATAATGAATCATGAATTGAATCATGAATCATGAATCATGAATTGAATCATGAATCAAGAATCATAAATCGAATCATGAATCATGAATTGAATCATGAATTGCATCATGAATCATTAATCATGAATTGAATCATGAATCATGAATCGAATCATGAATCATGAATTGAATCATGAATTGAATCATGAATCATTAATCATGAATTGAATCATGAATCATGAATTGAATCATGAATCAAGAATCATGAATCGAATCATGAATCATGAATTGAATCATGAATAATGAATCATGAATTGAATCATGAATTATGAATCATGAATTTAATTATGAATCATGGATAGAATCATGAATCATGAATTGAATCATTAATCATGAATCATAAATCATGAATTGAATCATAATTTGAATCATGAATCATGAATTGAATCATGAATGTAATCATGAGTTGAATCATGAATCATGAATTGAATCATGAATCATGAATCATGAATTGAATTTATGAATCATGAATCATAAATCGAATCATGAATCATAAATTGAATCAGGAATCGAATCATGAATTGAATCATGAATCATGAATCATGAATTGAATCATGAATCATGAATCATGAATTGAATCATGAATCATGAATTGAATCAGGAATCGAATCATGAATTGAATCATGAATCATGAATTGAATCATGAATCATGAATTAAATCATGAATCATGAATCATGAATTGAATCATGAATCATGAATTGAATCAGGAATCGAATCATGAATTGAATCATGAATCATGAATTGAATCATGAATCATAAATCATGAATCATGAATTGAATCATGAATCATGAATTGAGTCATGAATCATGAATCATGAATCATAAATTGATTCATGAATCATGACTTGAATCATGAATTGAATCATGAATCATTAATCATGAATAAAATCATGAATCATGAATCATGAATCATGAATCATTAATCATGAATAAAATCATGAATCATGAATCATGAATCATGAATCATGAATCATGAATCATGAATTGAATCAAAAATCATGAATCATGAATTGATTCATGAATCATGAATTGAATCATGAATTGAATCATGAATCATTAATCATGAAATAAATCATGAATCATGAATCATTAATCATAAAATAAATCATGAATCATGAATCATGAATCATGAATTGAATCATGAATTGAATCATGAATTGAATCATGAATTTAATCACTAATCATGAATCATGAATCGAATCATGAATCATGAATTGAATCATGAATCAAGAATCATAAATCGAATCATGAATCATGAAATGAATCAGAAATCGAATCATGAATTGAATCATGAATCATGAATTGAATCATGAATCATGAATTGAATCATGAATCATGAATTATGAATTGAATCTTGAATCATGAATCATTAATCGAATCATGAAAAGAATCATGATTCGAATCATGAATCATGAATTGACTCATGAATCATGAATCATGAATCATGAATCATGAATCATGAATCATGAATCATGAATCGAATCATGAATCATGAATCGAATCATGAATCTTGAATTGAATCATAATTTGAATCATGAATCTTGAATTGAATCATGAATCATGAATGATGAATTGAATTTATGAATCATGAATCATAAATCGAATCATGAATCATGAATTGAATCAGGAATCGAATCATGAATCATGAATTGAATCATGAATCATGAATCGAATCATGAATCATAAATCATGAATCATGAATCATGATTTGAATCATGAATCATGAATTATAAATTGATTCACAAATCATGAATTGAATCATGAATTGAATCATGAATTAAATCATATATCATGAATCATGAATCATGAATCATGAATCATGAATTAAATCATAAATCATAATTCATGAATCATAAATTGATTCATAAATCATGAATTGAATCATGAATTGAATCATGAATCATGAATTGAATCATGAATCATGAATCGAATCATTAATCATGAATTGAATCATGAATCATGAATCATGAATTGAATCATGAATCATGAATTGAATCATGAATCATGAATCCAATCATGAATCATGAATCAAGATTCATGAATCGAATCATGAATCATGAATCGAATCATAAATCATGAATTGAATCATGAATCATGAATCATGAATTAAATCATGAATCGAATCATGAATCATGAATCATGAATCAAGATTCATGAATCGAATCATGAATCATGAATTGAATTATGAATCTTGAATCATGAATCATGAATTGAATCATGAATCATGAATCGAATCATGAATCATGAATCATGAATTGAATCATGAATCATGAATCATTAATTGAATCATGAATCTTGAATCATGAATCATGAATTGAATCATGAATCATGAATCGAATCATGAATCATGAATCATGAATCATGAATTGAATCATGAATCATGAATCATGAATTGAATCATGAATCATGAATCGAATCATGAATCATGAATTGAATCATGAATTGAATCATGAATCATGAATCGAATCATGAATCATGAATTGAATCATGAATTGAATCATTAATCATGAATCATGAATTGAATCATGAATCATGAATTCAATCATGAATCAAGAATCATAAATCAAATCATGAATCATAAAATGAATCAGGAATCGAATAATGAATTGAATCATGAATCATGAATTGAATCATGAATCATGAATTATGAATTGAATCTTGAATCATGAATCTTGAATCGAATCATGAATCAAGAATCATGAATCGAATCATGAATCGAATCATGAATCATGAATCATGAATAGAATCATGAATCATGAATCAAGAATCATGAATCATGAATCGAATCATGAATCATATATTAAATCATGAATCATGAATCATGAATCATTAATTGAATCATGAATCATGAATCATGAATTGAATCATAAATCATGATACATGAATCATGAATCATGAATCATGAATCGAATCATGAATCATGAATCGAATCATAAATCATGAATTAAATCATAAATTGAATCATAAATCGAATCATGAATCATGAAATGAATCATGAATCGAATCATGAATCATGAATCGAATCATGAATCTTGAATTGAATCATGAATCGAATCATGAATCATGAATCATGAATTGAATCATGAATTGAATCATGAATCAAATCATGAATCATGAAATGAATCATAAATTATGAATCATGAATTGAATCATGAATCATGAATTGAATCATGAATCATGAATTATGAATCATGAATTGAATCATGAATCGAATCATGAATCATGAATCATGAATAGAATCATGAATCATGAATCAAGAATCATGAATCATGAATCGAATCATGAATCATGAATTAAATCATGAATCATGAATCATGAATCATTAATTGAATCATGAATCATGAATCATGAATTGAATCATAAATCATGATACATGAATCATGAATCATGAATCATGAATCGAATCATGAATCATGAATCGAATCATAAATCATGAATTAAATCATAAATTGAATCATAAATCGAATCATGAATCATGAAATGAATCATGAATCGAATCATGAATCATGAATCGAATCATGAATCTTGAATTGAATCATGAATCGAATCATGAATCATGAATCATGAATTGAATCATGAATTGAATCATGAATCAAATCATGAATCATGAAATGAATCATAAATTATGAATCATGAATTGAATCATGAATCATGAATTGAATCATGAATCATGAATTATGAATCATGAATTGAATCATGAATCATGAATCATGAATTGAATCATGAATCATGAATCGAATCATGAATCTTGAATTGTATCATGAATTGAATCATTAATCATGAATCATGAGTCAAATCATGAATCATGAATCATGAATTGAATCATGAATTGAATCATGAATTGAATCATGAATCATGAATCTTGAATTGAATCATGAATCATGAATCATGAATCGAATAATGAATCATGATTTGAATCATGAATCATGAATCATGAATCATGAATCGAATCATGAATTATGAATCATGAATTGAATCTTGAATAATGAATCATGAATCGAATCATGAATCAAGAATCATAAATGGAATCATGAATCATGAATGGAATCATGAATCATGAATCGAATCATGAATTATGAATCATGAATTGAATCTTGAATAATGAATCATGAATCGAATCATAAATCAAGAATCATGAATGGAATCATGAATCATGAATGGTATCATGAATCATGAATCGAATCATGAATCATGAATCATGAATCGAATCATGAATCATGAATTGAATCATCATTTGAATCATGAATCATGAATCATAAATCATGAATCATGAAACATAAATTGATTCATGAATCATTAATTGAATCATGAATTGAATCATGAATCATGACTCATGAATTGAATCATGAATCATGAATCAAATCATGAATCATGAATTGAATCATGAATCATGAGTCAAGAATTGAATCATGAATCATGAAATGAATCATGAATAATGAATCATGAATTGAATCATGAATCATGAATCATGAATTGAATCATGAATCATGAATCATGAATCGAATCATGAATCATGAATTGAATCATGAATTGAATCATGAATTGAATCATGAATCATTAATCATGAATTGAATCATGAATCATGAATCGAATCATGAATCATGAATTGAATCATGAATTGAATCATGAATCATTAATCATGAATTGAATCATGAATCATGAATCATGAATCGAATCATGAATCATGAATTGAATCATGAATCATGAATTGAATCATGAATCATGAATCAAGAATCATGAATCGAATCATGAATCATGAATTGAATCATGAATAATGAATCATGAATTGAATCATGAATTATGAATCATGAATTTAATTATGAATCATGGATAGAATCATGAATCATGAATTGAATCATAAATTGAATCATGAATTAAATCATTAATCATGAAACATGAATCATGAATTGAATCATAATTTGAATCATGAATCATGAATTGAATCATGGATGTAATCATGAATTGAATCATGAATCATGAATTGAATCATGAATCATGAATTGAATCATGAATCATGAATCATGAATTGAATTTATGAATCCTGAATCATAAATCGAATCATGAATCATGAATTCAATCAGGAATCGAATCATGAATTGAATCATGAATCATGAATCATGAAATGAATTTATGAATCATGAATCATAAATCGAATCATGAATCATGAATTGAATCAGGAATCGAATCATGAATTGAATCATGAATCATGAATTGAATCATGAATCATAAATCATGAATCATGAATTGAATCATGAATCATGAATCATGAATTGAATCATGAATCATGAATCATGAATCATAAATTGATTCATGAATCATGATTGAATCATGAATCATAAATCATGAATCATGAATTGAATCATGAATCATGAATCATGAATCATAAATTGATTCATGAATCATGAATTGAATCATGAATTGAATCATGAATCATTATTCATGAAATAAATCATGAATCATGAATCATGAATCATTAATCATAAAATAAATCATGAATCATGAATCATGAATCATGAATCATGAATTGAATCATGAATCATGAATCATGAATCATGAATTGAATCATGAATCATGAATCATGAATCATAAATTAAAACATCAATCATGACTTGAATCATGAATTGAATCATGAATCATTAATCATGAATAAAATCATGAATCATGAATCATGAATCATGAATTGATTCATGAATCATGAATTGAATCATGAATTGAATCATGAATCATTAATCATAAAATAAATCATGAATCATGAATCATGAATCATGAATCGAATCATAAATCATGAATTGAATCATGAATCATGAATCATAAATTGATTCATGAATCATGAATTGAATCATGATTGAATCATGAATCATTAATCATAAAATAAATCATGAATCATGAATCATGAATCATGAATCATGAATCGAATCATAAATCATGAATTGAATCATGAATCATGAATCATGAATTGAATCATGAATCATGAATTGAATCATGAATCATGAATCATGAATTGAATCATGAATCATGAATTGAATCATGAATAATGAATCATGAATTGAATCATGAATCATGAATCATGAATCGAATCATGAATCATGAATCAAGATTCATGAATCGAATCATGAATCATGAATTGAATCATAAATCTTGAATCATGAATCATGAATTGAATCATGAATCATAAATCATGAATCATGAATTGAATCATGAATCATGAATTGAATCATGAATCATGAATCATGAATTGAATCATGAATCATGAATCGAATCAGGAATCATGAATCATGAATTGAATCATGAATCATGAATCATGAATCATGAATCATGAATTAAATCATGAATCATGAATCATGAATCATGAATCATGAATTGAATCATAAATCATGAATCATGAATCATGAATTGAATCATGAATTTAATCACTAATCATGAATCATGAATCGAATCATGAATCATGAATTGAATCATGAATCAAGAATCATAAATCGAATCATGAATCATGAAATGAATCAGGAATCGAATTATGAATTGAATCATGAATCATGAATTGAATTATAAATCATGAAATGAATCAGGAATCGAATTATGAATTGAATCATGAATCATGAATTGAATTATAAATCATGAAATGAATCATGACTTGAATCATGAATCATGAATCATGAATCGAATCATAAATCATGAATCGAATCATGAATCATGAATCGAATCATGAATCTTGAATTGAATCATAATTTGAATCATGAATCATGAATCTTGAATTGAATCATGAATCATGAGTCATGAATTGAATTTATGAATCATGAATCATAAATCGAATCATGAATCATAAATTGAATGAGGAATCGAATCATGAATTGAATCATGAATCATTTATTGAATCATGAATCATAAATCATGAATCATGAATTGAATCATGAATCATGAATCGAATCATGAATCATGAATCATGAATCATGAATCATGATTTGAATCATGAATCATGAATCATAAATTGATTCACGAATCATGAATTGAATCATGAATTAAATCATGAATCATGAATCATGAATCATGAATCATGAATCATGAATTGAATCATAAATCATGAATCATGAATCATAAATTGATTCATAAATCATGAATTGAATCATGAATTGAAATATTGAATCATGAATTGAATCATGAATCATGAATCATGAATCGAATCATAAATCATGAATTGAATCATGAATCATGAATCATGAATTGAATCATGAATCATGAATTGAATCATGAATCATGAATACAATCATGAATCATGATTTAAGATTCATGAATCGAATCATGAATCATGAATCGAATCATAAATCATGAATTGAATCATGAATCATGAACCATGAATTGAATCATGAATCATGAATCGAATCATGAATCATGAATCAAGATTCATGAATCGAATCATGAATCATGAATTGAATTATGAATCTTGAATCATGAATCATGAATTGAATCATGAATCATGAATCAAATCATGAATCATGAATCATGAATTGAATCTTGAATTATGAATCATGAATCATGAATTGAATCATGAATCTTGAATCATGAATCATGAATTGAATCATGAATCATGAATCGAATCATGAATCATGAATCATGAATCATGAATTGAATCATGAATCATGAATCATGAATCGAATCATGAATTGAATCATGAAATGAATCATGATTAATGAATTGAATCATGAATTGAATCATGAATCATGAATCATGAATTGAATCATGAATCATGAATTGAATCATGAATCAAGAATCATAAATCAAATCATGAATCATGAAATGAATCAGGAATCGAATAATGAATTAAATCATGAATCATGAATTGAATGTTGAATCATGAATCATGAATCGAATCATGAATCAAGAATCATGAATCGAATCATGAATCAAATCATGAATCATGAATCATGAATAGAATCATGAATCAAGAATCATGAATCATGAATCATGAATTGAATCATGAATCGAATCATGAATCATGAATTAAATCATGAATCATGATTAATGAATCATGAATCGAATCATGAATCATGAATCGAATCATGAATCATGAATCATGAATCACGAATCGAATCATGAATCATGAATTGAATCATGAATTGAATCATGAATCATGAATCATAAATCATGAATCATGAAACATAAATTGATTTATGAATCATTAATTGAATCATGAATTGAATCATGAATCATGAATCATGAATCATGAATTTAATCATGAATCATGACTCATGAATTGAATCATGAATCATGAATCAAATCATGAATTATGAATTGAATCATGAATCATGAATCATGAATTGAATCATGAATCATGAATCATGAATCGAATCATGAATCATGAATCGAATCATGAATCATGAATCATGAATTAAATCATAAATTGAATCATGAATTGAATCATGAATCATGAATCGAATCATGAATCGAATCATGAATCATGAATCGAATCATGAATCTTGAATTGAATCATGAATCGAATAATAAATCATGAATCATGAATTGAATCATGAATTGAATCATGAATCGAATCATGAATCATGAAATGAATCATAAATTATGAATCATAAATTATGAATCATGAATCATGAATTGAATCATGAATCATGAATTATGAATCATGAATTGAATCATGAATCATGAATCATGAATTAAATCATGAATCATGAATCGAATCTTGAATCTTGAATTATATCATGAATTGAATCATTAATCATGAATCATGAGTCAAATCATGAATCATGAATCATGAATTGAATCATGAATTGAATCATGAATCATGAATCTTGAATTGAATCATGAATCATGAATCATGAATCGAATAATGAATCATGATTTGAATCATGATTCATGAATCATGAATCATGAATCATGAATCGAATCATGAATTATGAATCATGAATTGAATCTTGAATAATGAATCATGAATCGAATCATGAATCAAGAATCATGAATCGAATCATGAATCATGAATCATGAATCGAATCATGAATCATGAATTGAATCATGAATTGAATCATGAATCATGAATCATAAATCATGAATCATAAAACATAAATTGATTTATGAATCATTAATTGAATCATGAATTGAATCATGAATCATGAATCATGAATCATGAATTGAATCATGAATCATGACTCATGAATTGAATCATGAATCATGAATCAAATCATGAATCATGAATTGAATCATGAATCATGACTCATGAATTGAATCATGAATCATGAATTGAATCATGAATCATGAATTGAATCATGAATCATGAGTCATGAATTGAATCATGAATCATGAATCATGAATCATAAATTGATTCATAAATCATGAATTGAATCATGAATTGAATCATGAATCATGAATTGAATCATGAATCATGAATCATGAATCGAATCATAAATCATGAATTAAATCATGAATCATGAATTGAATCATGAATCATGAATTGAATCATGAATCATGAATCATGAATTGAATCATGAATCATGAATCCAATCATGAATCATGAATCAAGATTCATGAATCGAATCATGAATCATGAATCGAATCATAAATCATGAATTGAATCATGAATCATGAATCATGAATTGAATCATGAATCATGAATCGAATCATGAATCATGAATCAAGATTCATGAATCGAATCATGAATCATGAATTGAATTATGAATCTTGAATCATGAATCATGAATTGAATCATGAATCATGAATCGAATCATGAATCATGAATCATGAATTGAATCATGAATCATGAATCATGAATTGAATCATGAATCAAGATTCATGAATCGAATCATGAATCATGAATTGAATTATGAATCTTGAATCATGAATCATGAATTGAATCATGAATCATGAATCGAATCATGAATCATGAATCAAGAATTGATCAATGAATCATGAATCATGAATTGAATCATGAATCTTGAATCATGAATCATGAATTGAATCATGAATCATGAATCGAATCATGAATCATGAATCATGAATAGAATCATGAATCATGAATCAAGAATCATGAATCGAATCATGAATCATGAATTAAATCATGAATCATGAATCATGAATCATTAATTGAATCATGAATCATGAATCATGAATTGAATCATGAATCATGAATCATGAATCATGAATCATGAATCGAATCATGAATCATGAATCGAATCATGAATCATGAATTAAATCATAAATTGAATCATGAATCGAATCATGAATCATGAAATGAATCATGAATCGAATCATGAATCATGAATCGAATCATGAATCTTGAATTGAATCATGAATCGAATCATGAATCATGAATCATGAATTGAATCATGAATCAAATCATGAATCAAATCATGAATCATGAATTGAATTATGAATCTTGAATCATGAATCATGAATTAAATCATGAATCATGAATCGAATCATGAATCATGAATTATGAATTGAATCATGAATCATGAATCATGAATTGAATCATGAATCAAGATTCATGAATCGAATCATGAATCATGAATTGAATTATGAATCTTGAATCATGAATCATGAATCATGAATCGAATCATGAATCATGAATCATGAATTGAATCATGAATCATGAATCATGAATTGAATCATGAATCTTGAATCATGAATCATGAATTGAATCATGAATCATGAATCGAATCATGAATCATGAATCATGAATCAGAATCATGAATCATGAATCAAGAATCATGAATCATGAATCGAATCATGAATCATGAATCATGAATTGAATCATGAATCATGAATCGAATCATGAATCATGAATCGGATCATGAATCATGAATTAAATCATAAATTGAATCATGAATCGAATCATGAATCATGAAATGAATCATGAATCGAATCATGAATCATGAATCGAATCATGAATCTTGAATTGAATCATGAATCGAATCATGAATCATGAATCATGAATTGAATCATGAATTGAATCATGAATCAAATCATGAATCATGAAATGAATCATAAATTATGAATCATGAATCATGAATTGAATCATGAATCATGAATTATGAATCATGAATTGAATCATGAATCATGAATCATGAATTGAATCATGAATCATGAATCGAATCATGAATCTTGAATTGTATCATGAATTGAATCATTAATCATGAATCATGAGTCAAATCATGAATCATGAATTGAATCATGAATTGAATCATGAATCTTGAATTGAATCATGAATCATGAATCATGAATCGAATAATGAATCATGATTTGAATCATGAATCATGAATCATGAATCATGAATCGAATCATGAATTGAATCATGAATCATGAATCTTGAATTGAATCATGAATCATGAATCATGAATCGAATAATGAATCATGATTTGAATCATGAATCATGAATCATGAATCATGAATCGAATCATGAATTATGAATCATGAATTGAATCTTGAATAATGAATCATGAATCGAATCAAGAATCAAGAATCATGAATGGAATCATGAATCATGAATGGAATCATGAATCATGAATCGAATCATGAATCATGAATTGAATCATCATTTGAATCATGAATCATGAATCATAAATCATGAATCATGAAACATAAATTGATTCATGAATCATTAATTGAATCATGAATTGAACCATGAATCATGAATCATGAATCATGAATCATGAATTGAATCATGAATCATGACTCATGAATTGAATCATGAATCATGAATCAAATCATGAATCATGAATTGAATCATGAATCATGAGTCAAGAATTGAATCATGAATCATGAATTGAATCATGAATAATGAATCATGAATTGAATCATGAATCATGAATCATGAATTGAATCATGAATCATGAATCATGAATCGAATCATGAATCATGAATTGAATCATGAATTGAATCATGAATCATTAATCATGAATTGAATCATGAATCATGAATCGAATCATGAATCATGAATTGAATCATGAATTGAATCATGAATCATTAATCATGAATTGAATCATGAATCATGAATCATGAATCGAATCATGAATCATGAATTGAATCATGAATTGAATCATGAATCATGAATCAAGAATCATGAATCGAATCATGAATCATGAATTGAATCATGAATAATGAATCATGAATTGAATCATGAATTATGAATCATGAATTTAATTATGAATCATGGATAGAATCATGAATCATGAATTGAATCATGAATTGAATCATGAATTGAATCATTAATCATGAAACATGAATCATGAATTGAATCATAATTTGAATCATGAATCATGAATTGAATCATGGATGTAATCATGAATTGAATCATGAATCATGAATTGAATCATGAATCATGAATCATGAATTGAATTTATGAATCCTGAATCATAAATCGAATCATGAATCATGAATTGAATCAGGAATCGAATCATGTATTGAATCATGAATCATGAATCATGAATTGAATTTATGAATCATGAATCATAAATCGAATCATGAATCATGAATTGAATCAGGAATCGAATCATGAATTGAATCATGAATCATGAATTGAATCATGAATCATAAATCATGAATCATGAATTGAATCATGAATCATGAATCATGAATTGAATCATGAATCATGAATTGAATCATGAATCATGAATCATGAATTTAATCATAAATTGATTCATGAATCGAATCATGAATCATGAAATGAATCATGAATCGAATCATGAATCATGAATCATGAATCACGAATCGAATCATGAATCATGAATTGAATCATGAATTGAATCATGAATCATGAATCATAAATCATGAATCATGAAACATAAATTGATTTATGAATCATTAATTGAATCATGAATTGAATCATGAATCATGAATCATGAATCATGAATTAAATCATGAATCATGACTCATGAATTGAATCATGAATCATGAATCAAGTCATGAATTATGAATTGAATCATGAATCATGAATCATGAATTGAATCATGAATCATGAATCATGAATCGAATCATGAATCATGAATCGAATCATGAATCATGAATCATGAATTAAATCATAAATTGAATCATGAATCGAATCATGAATCATGAAATGAATCATGAATCGAATCATGAATCATGAATCGAATCATGAATCTTGAATTGAATCATGAATCGAATCATGAATCATGAATCATGAATTGAATCATGAATTGAATCATGAATCGAATCATGAATCATGAAATGAATCATAAATTATGAATCATAAATTATGAATCATGAATCATGAATTGAATCATGAATCATGAATTATGAATCATGAATTGAATCATGAATCATGAATCGAATCATGAATCTTGAATTGTATCATGAATTGAATCATTAATCATGAATCATGAGTCAAATCATGAATCATGAATCATGAATTGAATCATGAATTGAATCATGAATCATGAATCTTGAATTAAATCATGAATCATGAATCGAATAATGAATCATGATTTGAATCATGAATCATGAATCATGAATCATGAATCATGAATCGAATCATGAATTATGAATCATGAATTGAATCTTGAATAATGAATCATGAATCGAATCATGAATCAAGAATCATGAATCGAATCATGAATCATGAATCATGAATCGAATCATGAATCATGAATTGAATCATGAATTGAATCATGAATCATGAATCATAAATCATGAATCATAAAACATAAATTGATTTATGAATCATTAATTGAATCATGAATTGAATCATGAATCATGAATCATGAATCATGAATCATGAATTGAATCATGAATCATGACTCATGAATTGAATCATGAATCATGAATCAAATCATGAATCATGAATTGAATCATGAATCATGAGTCATGAATTGAATCATGAATCATGAATTGAATCATGAATCATGAATTATGAATCATGAATTGAATCATGAATCATGAATCGAATCATGAATCTTGAATTGTATCATGAATTGAATCATTAATCATGAATCATGAGTCAAATCATGAATCATGAATCATGAATTGAATCATGAATTGAATCATGAATCATGAATCTTGAATTAAATCATGAATCATGAATCGAATAATGAATCATGATTTGAATCATGAATCATGAATCATGAATCATGAATCATGAATCGAATCATGAATTATGAATCATGAATTGAATCTTGAATAATGAATCATGAATCGAATCATGAATCAAGAATCATGAATCGAATCATGAATCATGAATCATGAATCGAATCATGAATCATGAATTGAATCATGAATTGAATCATGAATCATGAATCATAAATCATGAATCATAAAACATAAATTGATTTATGAATCATTAATTGAATCATGAATTGAATCATGAATCATGAATCATGAATCATGAATCATGAATTGAATCATGAATCATGACTCATGAATTGAATCATGAATCATGAATCAAATCATGAATCATGAATTGAATCATGAATCATGAGTCATGAATTGAATCATGAATCATGAATTGAATCATGAATCATGAATTGAATCATGAATCATGAATCATGAATTGATTCATAAATCATGAATCATGAATCATAAATTGATTCATAAATCATGAATTGAATCATGAATTGAATCATGAATCATGAATTGAAT
>NW_027446978.1:0-40235 GCF_038048845.1 Mixophyes fleayi | reverse complement strand
TCATGACATTTCTAACATTGCCCACAATTATCAACTTTCTAAGTCTTTCTGAGCAAGAGAAATCGCAAAACAGTCATTTCTTCATTGCCGTCCAAAAACAACGCTTTTTTACACTCCGGTCTCCCTTTCTCTTGGAAACAATGACTTACATCAATTCTTTTACATAATGCTTGTTTCTCATGACATTTCTAACATTTCCCACAATTATCAACTTTCTAAGTCTTTCTGAGCAGGAGAAATCGCAAAACATAGTCATTTCTTTATTGCCGTCCAAAAAAAACGCTTTTTTACACTCCTGTCTCCCTTTCTCTTGGAAACAATGACTTACATCAGTTCTTTTACATAATTCTTGTTTCTCATGACATTTCTAACATTGCCCACAATTATCAACTTTCTAAGTCTTTCTGAGCAGGAGAAATCGCAAAACATAGTCATTTCTTCATTGCCGTCCAAAAACAACGCTTTTTTACACTCCTGTCTCCCTTTCTCTTGGAAACAATGACTTACATCAATTCTTTTACATAATTCTTGTTTCTCATGACATTTCTAACATTGCCCACAATTATCAACTTTCTAAGTCTTTCTGAGCAAGAGAAATCGCAAAACAGTCATTTCTTCATTGCAGTCCAAAAACAACGCTTTTTTACACTCCGGTCTCCCTTTCTCTTGGAAACAATGACTTACATCAATTCTTTTACATAATTCTTGTTTCTCATGACATTTCTAACATTTCCCACAATTATCAACTTTCTAAGTCTTTCTGAGCAGGAGAAATCGCAAAACATAGTCATTTCTTCATTGCCGTCCAAAAACAACGCTTTTTTACACTCCTGTCTCCCTTTCTCTTGGAAACAATGACTTACATCAATTCTTTTACATAATTCTTGTTTCTCATGACATTTCTAACATTGCCCACAATTATCAACTTTCTAAGTCTTTCTGAGCAGGAGAAATCGCAAAACATAGTCATTTCTTCATTGCCGTCCAAAAACAACGCTTTTTTACACTCCTGTCTCCCTTTCTCTTGGAAACAATGACTTACATCAATTCTTTTACATATTTCTTGTTTCTCATGACATTTCTAACATTGCCCACAATTATCAACTTTCTAAGTCTTTCTGAGCAAGAGAAATCGCAAAACAGTCATTTCTTCATTGCCGTCCAAAAACAACGCTTTTTTACACTCCGGTCTCCCTTTCTCTTGGAAACAATGACTTACATCAATTCTTTTACATAATTCTTGTTTCTCATGACATTTCTAACATTGCCCACAATTATTAACTTTCTAAGTCTTTCTGAGCAGGAGAAATCGCAAAACATAGTCATTTCTTCATTGCCGTCCAAAAACAACGCTTTTTTACACTCCTGTCTCCCTTTCTCTTGGAAACAATGACTTACATCAATTCTTTTACATAATTCTTGTTTCTCATGACATTTCTAACATTGCCCACAATTATCAACTTTCTAAGTCTTTCTGAGCAGGAGAAATCGCAAAACATAGTCATTTCTTCATTGCCGTCCAAAAACAACGCTTTTTTACACTCCGGTCTCCCTTTCTCTTGGAAACAATGACTTACATCAATTCTTTTACATAATTCTTGTTTCTCATGACATTTCTAACATTGCCCACAATTATCAACTTTCTAAGTCTTTCTGAGCAGGAGAAATCGCAAAACATAGTCATTTCTTCATTGCCGTCCAAAAACAACGCTTTTTTACACTCCTGTCTCCCTTTCTCTTGGAAACAATGACTTACATCAATTCTTTTACATAATTCTTGTTTCTCATGACATTTCTAACATTGCCCACAATTATCAACTTTCTAAGTCTTTCTGAGCAGGAGAAATCACAAAACATAGTCATTTCTTCATTGCCGTCCAAAAACAACGCTTTTTTACACTCCGGTCTCCCTTTCTCTTGGAAACAATGACTTACATCAATTCTTTTACATAATTCTTGTTTCTCATGACATTTCTAACATTGCCCACAATTATCAACTTTCTAAGTCTTTCTGAGCAGGAGAAATCGCAAAACATAGTCATTTCTTCATTGCCGTCCAAAAACAACGCTTTTTTACACTCCTGTCTCCCTTTCTCTTGGAAACAATGACTTACATCAATTCTTTTACATAATTCTTGTTTCTCATGACATTTCTAACATTGCCCACAATTATCAACTTTCTAAGTCTTTCTGAGCAGGAGAAATCGCAAAACATAGTCATTTCTTCATTGCCGTCCAAAAACAACGCTTTTTTACACTCCGGTCTCCCTTTCTCTTGGAAACAATGACTTACATCAATTCTTTTACATAATTCATGTTTCTCATGACATTTCTAACATTGCCCACAATTATCAACTTTCTAAGTCTTTCTGAGCAAGAGAAATAAAAAAAACAGTCATTTCTTCATTGCCGTCCAAAAACAACGCTTTTTTACACTCCGGTCTCCCTTTCTCTTGGAAACAATGACTTACATCAATTCTTTTACATAATTCTTGTTTCTCATGACATTTCTAACATTGCCCACAATTATCAACTTTCTAAGTCTTTCTGAGCAGGAGAAATCGCAAAACATAGTCATTTCTTCATTGCCGTCCAAAAAAAACGCTTTTTTACACTCCTGTCTCCCTTTCTCTTGGAAACAATGACTTACATCAGTTCTTTTACATAATTCTTGTTTCTCATGACATTTCTAACATTGCCCACAATTATCAACTTTCTAAGTCTTTCTGAGCAGGAGAAATCGCAAAACATAGTCATTTCTTCATTGCCGTCCAAAAACAACGCTTTTTTACACTCCTGTCTCCCTTTCTCTTGGAAACAATGACTTACATCAATTCTTTTACATAATTCTTGTTTCTCATGACATTTCTAACATTGCCCACAATTATCAACTTTCTAAGTCTTTCTGAGCAAGAGAAATCGCAAAACAGTCATTTCTTCATTGCCGTCCAAAAACAACGCTTTTTTACACTCCGGTCTCCCTTTCTCTTGGAAACAATGACTTACATCAATTCTTTTACATAATGCTTGTTTCTCATGACATTTCTAACATTTCCCACAATTATCAACTTTCTAAGTCTTTCTGAGCAGGAGAAATCGCAAAACATAGTCATTTCTTCATTGCCGTCCAAAAAAAACGCTTTTTTACACTCCTGTCTCCCTTTCTCTTGGAAACAATGACTTACATCAGTTCTTTTACATAATTCTTGTTTCTCATGACATTTCTAACATTGCCCACAATTATCAACTTTCTAAGTCTTTCTGAGCAGGAGAAATCGCAAAACATAGTCATTTCTTCATTGCCGTCCAAAAACAACGCTTTTTTACACTCCTGTCTCCCTTTCTCTTGGAAACAATGACTTACATCAATTCTTTTACATAATTCTTGTTTCTCATGACATTTCTAACATTGCCCACAATTATCAACTTTCTAAGTCTTTCTGAGCAGGAGAAATCGCAAAACATAGTCATTTCTTCATTGCCGTCCAAAAACAACGCTTTTTTACACTCCTGTCTCCCTTTCTCTTGGAAACAATGACTTACATCAATTCTTTTACATGATTCTTGTTTCTCATGACATTTCTAACATTGCCCACAATTATCAACTTTCTAAGTCTTTCTGAGCAGGAGAAATCGCAAAACATAGTCATTTCTTCATTGCCGTCCAAAAAAAACGCTTTTTTACACTCCTGTCTCCCTTTCTCTTGGAAACAATGACTTACATCAGTTCTTTTACATAATTCTTGTTTCTCATGACATTTCTAACATTGCCCACAATTATCAACTTTCTAAGTCTTTCTGAGCAGGAGAAATCGCAAAACATAGTCATTTCTTCATTGCCGTCCAAAAACAACGCTTTTTTACACTCCGGTCTCCCTTTCTCTTGGAAACAATGACTTACATCAATTCTTTTACATAATTCTTGTTTCTCATGACATTTCTAACATTTCCCACAATTATCAACTTTCTAAGTCTTTCTGAGCAGGAGAAATCGCAAAACATAGTCATTTCTTCATTGCCGTCCAAAAACAACGCTTTTTTACACTTCTGTCTCCCTTTCTCTTGGAAACAATGACTTACATCAATTCTTTTACATAATTCTTGTTTCTCATGACATTTCTAACATTGCCCACAATTATCAACTTTCTAAGTCTTTCTGAGCAGGAGAAATCGCAAAACATAGTCATTTCTTCATTGCCGTCCAAAAACAACGCTTTTTTACACTCCGGTCTCCCTTTCTCTTGGAAACAATGACTTACATCAATTCTTTTACATAATTCTTGTTTCTCATGACATTTCTAACATTGCCCACAATTATCAACTTTCTAAGTCTTTCTGAGCAGGAGAAATCGCAAAACATAGTCATTTCTTCATTGCCGTCCAAAAACAACGCTTTTTTACACTCCTGTCTCCCTTTCTCTTGGAAACAATGACTTACATCAATTCTTTTACATAATTCTTGTTTCTCATGACATTTCTAACATTGCCCACAATTATCAACTTTCTAAGTCTTTCTGAGCAGGAGAAATCGCAAAACATAGTCATTTCTTCATTGCCGTCCAAAAACAACGCTTTTTTACACTCCGGTCTCCCTTTCTCTTGGAAACAATGACTTACATCAATTCTTTTACATAATTCTTGTTTCTCATGACATTTCTAACATTGCCCACAATTATCAACTTTCTAAGTCTTTCTGAGCAAGAGAAATCGCAAAACAGTCATTTCTTCATTGCCGTCCAAAAACAACGCTTTTTTACACTCCGGTCTCCCTTTCTCTTGGAAACAATGACTTACATCAATTCTTTTACATAATTCTTGTTTCTCATGATATTTCTAACATTGCCCACAATTATCAACTTTCTAAGTCTTTCTGAGCAGGAGAAATCGCAAAACATAGTCATTTCTTCATTGCCGTCCAAAAACAACGCTTTTTTACACTCCGGTCTCCCTTTCTCTTGGAAACAATGACTTACATCAATTCTTTTACATAATTCTTGTTTCTCATGACATTTCTAACATTGCCCACAATTATCAACTTTCTAAGTCTTTCTGAGCAAGAGAAATCGCAAAACAGTCATTTCTTCATTGCCGTCCAAAAACAACGCTTTTTTACACTCCGGTCTCCCTTTCTCTTGGAAACAATGACTTACATCAATTCTTTTACATAATGCTTGTTTCTCATGACATTTCTAACATTTCCCACAATTATCAACTTTCTAAGTCTTTCTGAGCAGGAGAAATCGCAAAACATAGTCATTTCTTCATTGCCGTCCAAAAAAAACGCTTTTTTACACTCCTGTCTCCCTTTCTCTTGGAAACAATGACTTACATCAGTTCTTTTACATAATTCTTGTTTCTCATGACATTTCTAACATTGCCCACAATTATCAACTTTCTAAGTCTTTCTGAGCAGGAGAAATCGCAAAACATAGTCATTTCTTCATTGCCGTCCAAAAACAACGCTTTTTTACACTCCTGTCTCCCTTTCTCTTGGAAACAATGACTTACATCAATTCTTTTACATAATTCTTGTTTCTCATGACATTTCTAACATTGCCCACAATTATCAACTTTCTAAGTCTTTCTGAGCAGGAGAAATCGCAAAACATAGTCATTTCTTCATTGCCGTCCAAAAACAACGCTTTTTTACACTCCTGTCTCCTTTCTCTTGGAAACAATGACTTACATCAATTCTTTTACATGATTCTTGTTTCTCATGACATTTCTAACATTGCCCACAATTATCAACTTTCTAAGTCTTTCTGAGCAGGAGAAATCGCAAAACATAGTCATTTCTTCATTGCCGTCCAAAAACAACGCTTTTTTACACTCCGGTCTCCCTTTCTCTTGGAAACAATGACTTACATCAATTCTTTTACATAATTCATGTTTCTCATGACATTTCTAACATTGCCCACAATTATCAACTTTCTAAGTCTTTCTGAGCAAGAGAAATCAAAAAACAGTCATTTCTTCATTGCCGTCCAAAAACAACGCTTTTTTACACTCCGGTCTCCCTTTCTCTTGGAAACAATGACTTACATCAATTCTTTTACATAATTCTTGTTTCTCATGACATTTCTAACATTGCCCACAATTATCAACTTTCTAAGTCTTTCTGAGCAGGAGAAATCGCAAAACATAGTCATTTCTTCATTGCCGTCCAAAAACAACGCTTTTTTACACTCCGGTCTCCCTTTCTCTTGGAAACAATGACTTACATCAATTCTTTTACATAATTCTTGTTTCTCATGACATTTCTAACATTGCCCACAATTATCAACTTTCTAAGTCTTTCTGAGCAAGAGAAATCGCAAAACAGTCATTTCTTCATTGCCGTCCAAAAACAACGCTTTTTTACACTCCGGTCTCCCTTTCTCTTGGAAACAATGACTTACATCAATTCTTTTACATAATGCTTGTTTCTCATGACATTTCTAACATTTCCCACAATTATCAACTTTCTAAGTCTTTCTGAGCAGGAGAAATCGCAAAACATAGTCATTTCTTTATTGCCGTCCAAAAAAAACGCTTTTTTACACTCCTGTCTCCCTTTCTCTTGGAAACAATGACTTACATCAGTTCTTTTACATAATTCTTGTTTCTCATGACATTTCTAACATTGCCCACAATTATCAACTTTCTAAGTCTTTCTGAGCAGGAGAAATCGCAAAACATAGTCATTTCTTCATTGCCGTCCAAAAACAACGCTTTTTTACACTCCTGTCTCCCTTTCTCTTGGAAACAATGACTTACATCAATTCTTTTACATAATTCTTGTTTCTCATGACATTTCTAACATTGCCCACAATTATCAACTTTCTAAGTCTTTCTGAGCAAGAGAAATCGCAAAACAGTCATTTCTTCATTGCAGTCCAAAAACAACGCTTTTTTACACTCCGGTCTCCCTTTCTCTTGGAAACAATGACTTACATCAATTCTTTTACATAATTCTTGTTTCTCATGACATTTCTAACATTTCCCACAATTATCAACTTTCTAAGTCTTTCTGAGCAGGAGAAATCGCAAAACATAGTCATTTCTTCATTGCCGTCCAAAAACAACGCTTTTTTACACTCCTGTCTCCCTTTCTCTTGGAAACAATGACTTACATCAATTCTTTTACATAATTCTTGTTTCTCATGACATTTCTAACATTGCCCACAATTATCAACTTTCTAAGTCTTTCTGAGCAGGAGAAATCGCAAAACATAGTCATTTCTTCATTGCCGTCCAAAAACAACGCTTTTTTACACTCCTGTCTCCCTTTCTCTTGGAAACAATGACTTACATCAATTCTTTTACATATTTCTTGTTTCTCATGACATTTCTAACATTGCCCACAATTATCAACTTTCTAAGTCTTTCTGAGCAAGAGAAATCGCAAAACAGTCATTTCTTCATTGCCGTCCAAAAACAACGCTTTTTTACACTCCGGTCTCCCTTTCTCTTGGAAACAATGACTTACATCAATTCTTTTACATAATTCTTGTTTCTCATGACATTTCTAACATTGCCCACAATTATTAACTTTCTAAGTCTTTCTGAGCAGGAGAAATCGCAAAACATAGTCATTTCTTCATTGCCGTCCAAAAACAACGCTTTTTTACACTCCTGTCTCCCTTTCTCTTGGAAACAATGACTTACATCAATTCTTTTACATAATTCTTGTTTCTCATGACATTTCTAACATTGCCCACAATTATCAACTTTCTAAGTCTTTCTGAGCAGGAGAAATCGCAAAACATAGTCATTTCTTCATTGCCGTCCAAAAACAACGCTTTTTTACACTCCGGTCTCCCTTTCTCTTGGAAACAATGACTTACATCAATTCTTTTACATAATTCTTGTTTCTCATGACATTTCTAACATTGCCCACAATTATCAACTTTCTAAGTCTTTCTGAGCAGGAGAAATCGCAAAACATAGTCATTTCTTCATTGCCGTCCAAAAACAACGCTTTTTTACACTCCTGTCTCCCTTTCTCTTGGAAACAATGACTTACATCAATTCTTTTACATAATTCTTGTTTCTCATGACATTTCTAACATTGCCCACAATTATCAACTTTCTAAGTCTTTCTGAGCAGGAGAAATCACAAAACATAGTCATTTCTTCATTGCCGTCCAAAAACAACGCTTTTTTACACTCCGGTCTCCCTTTCTCTTGGAAACAATGACTTACATCAATTCTTTTACATAATTCTTGTTTCTCATGACATTTCTAACATTGCCCACAATTATCAACTTTCTAAGTCTTTCTGAGCAGGAGAAATCGCAAAACATAGTCATTTCTTCATTGCCGTCCAAAAACAACGCTTTTTTACACTCCTGTCTCCCTTTCTCTTGGAAACAATGACTTACATCAATTCTTTTACATAATTCTTGTTTCTCATGACATTTCTAACATTGCCCACAATTATCAACTTTCTAAGTCTTTCTGAGCAGGAGAAATCGCAAAACATAGTCATTTCTTCATTGCCGTCCAAAAACAACGCTTTTTTTACACTCCGGTCTCCCTTTCTCTTGGAAACAATGACTTACATCAATTCTTTTACATAATTCATGTTTCTCATGACATTTCTAACATTGCCCACAATTATCAACTTTCTAAGTCTTTCTGAGCAAGAGAAATAAAAAAAACAGTCATTTCTTCATTGCCGTCCAAAAACAACGCTTTTTTACACTCCGGTCTCCCTTTCTCTTGGAAACAATGACTTACATCAATTCTTTTACATAATTCTTGTTTCTCATGACATTTCTAACATTGCCCACAATTATCAACTTTCTAAGTCTTTCTGAGCAGGAGAAATCGCAAAACATAGTCATTTCTTCATTGCCGTCCAAAAAAAACGCTTTTTTACACTCCTGTCTCCCTTTCTCTTGGAAACAATGACTTACATCAGTTCTTTTACATAATTCTTGTTTCTCATGACATTTCTAACATTGCCCACAATTATCAACTTTCTAAGTCTTTCTGAGCAGGAGAAATCGCAAAACATAGTCATTTCTTCATTGCCGTCCAAAAACAACGCTTTTTTACACTCCTGTCTCCCTTTCTCTTGGAAACAATGACTTACATCAATTCTTTTACATAATTCTTGTTTCTCATGACATTTCTAACATTGCCCACAATTATCAACTTTCTAAGTCTTTCTGAGCAAGAGAAATCGCAAAACAGTCATTTCTTCATTGCCGTCCAAAAACAACGCTTTTTTACACTCCGGTCTCCCTTTCTCTTGGAAACAATGACTTACATCAATTCTTTTACATAATGCTTGTTTCTCATGACATTTCTAACATTTCCCACAATTATCAACTTTCTAAGTCTTTCTGAGCAGGAGAAATCGCAAAACATAGTCATTTCTTCATTGCCGTCCAAAAAAAACGCTTTTTTACACTCCTGTCTCCCTTTCTCTTGGAAACAATGACTTACATCAGTTCTTTTACATAATTCTTGTTTCTCATGACATTTCTAACATTGCCCACAATTATCAACTTTCTAAGTCTTTCTGAGCAGGAGAAATCGCAAAACATAGTCATTTCTTCATTGCCGTCCAAAAACAACGCTTTTTTACACTCCTGTCTCCCTTTCTCTTGGAAACAATGACTTACATCAATTCTTTTACATAATTCTTGTTTCTCATGACATTTCTAACATTGCCCACAATTATCAACTTTCTAAGTCTTTCTGAGCAGGAGAAATCGCAAAACATAGTCATTTCTTCATTGCCGTCCAAAAACAACGCTTTTTTACACTCCTGTCTCCCTTTCTCTTGGAAACAATGACTTACATCAATTCTTTTACATGATTCTTGTTTCTCATGACATTTCTAACATTGCCCACAATTATCAACTTTCTAAGTCTTTCTGAGCAGGAGAAATCGCAAAACATAGTCATTTCTTCATTGCCGTCCAAAAAAAACGCTTTTTTACACTCCTGTCTCCCTTTCTCTTGGAAACAATGACTTACATCAGTTCTTTTACATAATTCTTGTTTCTCATGACATTTCTAACATTGCCCACAATTATCAACTTTCTAAGTCTTTCTGAGCAGGAGAAATCGCAAAACATAGTCATTTCTTCATTGCCGTCCAAAAACAACGCTTTTTTACACTCCGGTCTCCCTTTCTCTTGGAAACAATGACTTACATCAATTCTTTTACATAATTCTTGTTTCTCATGACATTTCTAACATTTCCCACAATTATCAACTTTCTAAGTCTTTCTGAGCAGGAGAAATCGCAAAACATAGTCATTTCTTCATTGCCGTCCAAAAACAACGCTTTTTTACACTTCTGTCTCCCTTTCTCTTGGAAACAATGACTTACATCAATTCTTTTACATAATTCTTGTTTCTCATGACATTTCTAACATTGCCCACAATTATCAACTTTCTAAGTCTTTCTGAGCAGGAGAAATCGCAAAACATAGTCATTTCTTCATTGCCGTCCAAAAACAACGCTTTTTTACACTCCGGTCTCCCTTTCTCTTGGAAACAATGACTTACATCAATTCTTTTACATAATTCTTGTTTCTCATGACATTTCTAACATTGCCCACAATTATCAACTTTCTAAGTCTTTCTGAGCAGGAGAAATCGCAAAACATAGTCATTTCTTCATTGCCGTCCAAAAACAACGCTTTTTTACACTCCTGTCTCCCTTTCTCTTGGAAACAATGACTTACATCAATTCTTTTACATAATTCTTGTTTCTCATGACATTTCTAACATTGCCCACAATTATCAACTTTCTAAGTCTTTCTGAGCAGGAGAAATCGCAAAACATAGTCATTTCTTCATTGCCGTCCAAAAACAACGCTTTTTTACACTCCGGTCTCCCTTTCTCTTGGAAACAATGACTTACATCAATTCTTTTACATAATTCTTGTTTCTCATGACATTTCTAACATTGCCCACAATTATCAACTTTCTAAGTCTTTCTGAGCAAGAGAAATCGCAAAACAGTCATTTCTTCATTGCCGTCCAAAAACAACGCTTTTTTACACTCCGGTCTCCCTTTCTCTTGGAAACAATGACTTACATCAATTCTTTTACATAATTCTTGTTTCTCATGACATTTCTAACATTGCCCACAATTATCAACTTTCTAAGTCTTTCTGAGCAGGAGAAATCGCAAAACATAGTCATTTCTTCATTGCCGTCCAAAAACAACGCTTTTTTACACTCCTGTCTCCCTTTCTCTTGGAAACAATGACTTACATCAATTCTTTTACATAATTCTTGTTTCTCATGACATTTCTAACATTGCCCACAATTATCAACTTTCTAAGTCTTTCTGAGCAGGAGAAATCACAAAACATAGTCATTTCTTCATTGCCGTCCAAAAACAACGCTTTTTTACACTCCGGTCTCCCTTTCTCTTGGAAACAATGACTTACATCAATTCTTTTACATAATTCTTGTTTCTCATGACATTTCTAACATTGCCCACAATTATCAACTTTCTAAGTCTTTCTGAGCAGGAGAAATCGCAAAACATAGTCATTTCTTCATTGCCGTCCAAAAACAACGCTTTTTTACACTCCTGTCTCCCTTTCTCTTGGAAACAATGACTTACATCAATTCTTTTACATAATTCTTGTTTCTCATGACATTTCTAACATTGCCCACAATTATCAACTTTCTAAGTCTTTCTGAGCAGGTGAAATCGCAAAACATAGTCATTTCTTCATTGCCGTCCAAAAACAACGCTTTTTTACACTCCGGTCTCCCTTTCTCTTGGAAACAATGACTTACATCAATTCTTTTACATAATTCATGTTTCTCATGACATTTCTAACATTGCCCACAATTATCAACTTTCTAAGTCTTTCTGAGCAAGAGAAATAAAAAAAACAGTCATTTCTTCATTGCCGTCCAAAAACAACGCTTTTTTACACTCCGGTCTCCCTTTCTCTTGGAAACAATGACTTACATCAATTCTTTTACATAATTCTTGTTTCTCATGACATTTCTAACATTGCCCACAATTATCAACTTTCTAAGTCTTTCTGAGCAGGAGAAATCGCAAAACATAGTCATTTCTTCATTGCCGTCCAAAAAAAACGCTTTTTTACACTCCTGTCTCCCTTTCTCTTGGAAACAATGACTTACATCAGTTCTTTTACATAATTCTTGTTTCTCATGACATTTCTAACATTGCCCACAATTATCAACTTTCTAAGTCTTTCTGAGCAGGAGAAATCGCAAAACATAGTCATTTCTTCATTGCCGTCCAAAAACAACGCTTTTTTACACTCCTGTCTCCCTTTCTCTTGGAAACAATGACTTACATCAATTCTTTTACATAATTCTTGTTTCTCATGACATTTCTAACATTGCCCACAATTATCAACTTTCTAAGTCTTTCTGAGCAAGAGAAATCGCAAAACAGTCATTTCTTCATTGCCGTCCAAAAACAACGCTTTTTTACACTCCGGTCTCCCTTTCTCTTGGAAACAATGACTTACATCAATTCTTTTACATAATGCTTGTTTCTCATGACATTTCTAACATTTCCCACAATTATCAACTTTCTAAGTCTTTCTGAGCAGGAGAAATCGCAAAACATAGTCATTTCTTCATTGCCGTCCAAAAAAAACGCTTTTTTACACTCCTGTCTCCCTTTCTCTTGGAAACAATGACTTACATCAGTTCTTTTACATAATTCTTGTTTCTCATGACATTTCTAACATTGCCCACAATTATCAACTTTCTAAGTCTTTCTGAGCAGGAGAAATCGCAAAACATAGTCATTTCTTCATTGCCGTCCAAAAACAACGCTTTTTTACACTCCTGTCTCCCTTTCTCTTGGAAACAATGACTTACATCAATTCTTTTATATAATTCTTGTTTCTCATGACATTTCTAACATTGCCCACAATTATCAACTTTCTAAGTCTTTCTGAGCAGGAGAAATCGCAAAACATAGTCATTTCTTCATTGCCGTCCAAAAACAACGCTTTTTTACACTCCTGTCTCCCTTTCTCTTGGAAACAATGACTTACATCAATTCTTTTACATGATTCTTGTTTCTCATGACATTTCTAACATTGCCCACAATTATCAACTTTCTAAGTCTTTCTGAGCAGGAGAAATCGCAAAACATAGTCATTTCTTCATTGCCGTCCAAAAAAAACGCTTTTTTACACTCCTGTCTCCCTTTCTCTTGGAAACAATGACTTACATCAGTTCTTTTACATAATTCTTGTTTCTCATGACATTTCTAACATTGCCCACAATTATCAACTTTCTAAGTCTTTCTGAGCAGGAGAAATCGCAAAACATAGTCATTTCTTCATTGCCGTCCAAAAACAACGCTTTTTTACACTCCGGTCTCCCTTTCTCTTGGAAACAATGACTTACATCAATTCTTTTACATAATTCTTGTTTCTCATGACATTTCTAACATTTCCCACAATTATCAACTTTCTAAGTCTTTCTGAGCAGGAGAAATCGCAAAACATAGTCATTTCTTCATTGCCGTCCAAAAACAACGCTTTTTTACACTCCTGTCTCCCTTTCTCTTGGAAACAATGACTTACATCAATTCTTTTACATAATTCTTGTTTCTCATGACATTTCTAACATTGCCCACAATTATCAACTTTCTAAGTCTTTCTGAGCAGGAGAAATCGCAAAACATAGTCATTTCTTCATTGCCGTCCAAAAACAACGCTTTTTTACACTCCTGTCTCCCTTTCTCTTGGAAACAATGACTTACATCAATTCTTTTACATGATTCTTGTTTCTCATGACATTTCTAACATTGCCCACAATTATCAACTTTCTAAGTCTTTCTGAGCAGGAGAAATCGCAAAACATAGTCATTTCTTCATTGCCGTCCAAAAAAAACGCTTTTTTACACTCCTGTCTCACTTTCTCTTGGAAACAATGACTTACATCAGTTCTTTTACATAATTCTTGTTTCTCATGACATTTCTAACATTGCCCACAATTATCAACTTTCTAAGTCTTTCTGAGCAGGAGAAATCGCAAAACATAGTCATTTCTTCATTGCCGTCCAAAAACAACGCTTTTTTACACTCCGGTCTCCCTTTCTCTTGGAAACAATGACTTACATCAATTCTTTTACATAATTCTTGTTTCTCATGACATTTCTAACATTTCCCACAATTATCAACTTTCTAAGTCTTTCTGAGCAGGAGAAATCGCAAAACATAGTCATTTCTTCATTGCCGTCCAAAAACAACGCTTTTTTACACTCCTGTCTCCCTTTCTCTTGGAAACAATGACTTACATCAATTCTTTTACATAATTCTTGTTTCTCATGACATTTCTAACATTGCCCACAATTATCAACTTTCTAAGTCTTTCTGAGCAGGAGAAATCGCAAAACATAGTCATTTCTTCATTGCCGTCCAAAAACAACGCTTTTTTACACTCCGGTCTCCCTTTCTCTTGGAAACAATGACTTACATCAATTCTTTTACATAATTCTTGTTTCTCATGACATTTCTAACATTGCCCACAATTATCAACTTTCTAAGTCTTTCTGAGCAGGAGAAATCGCAAAACATAGTCATTTCTTCATTGCCGTCCAAAAACAACGCTTTTTTACACTCCTGTCTCCCTTTCTCTTGGAAACAATGACTTACATCAATTCTTTTACATAATTCTTGTTTCTCATGACATTTCTAACATTGCCCACAATTATCAACTTTCTAAGTCTTTCTGAGCAGGAGAAATCGCAAAACATAGTCATTTCTTCATTGCCGTCCAAAAACAACGCTTTTTTACACTCCGGTCTCCCTTTCTCTTGGAAACAATGACTTACATCAATTCTTTTACATAATTCATGTTTCTCATGACATTTCTAACATTGCCCACAATTATCAACTTTCTAAGTCTTTCTGAGCAAGAGAAATAAAAAAACAGTCATTTCTTCATTGCCGTCCAAAAACAACGCTTTTTTACACTCCGGTCTCCCTTTCTCTTGGAAACAATGACTTACATCAATTCTTTTACATAATTCTTGTTTCTCATGATATTTCTAACATTGCCCACAATTATCAACTTTCTAAGTCTTTCTGAGCAGGAGAAATCGCAAAACATAGTCATTTCTTCATTGCCGTCCAAAAACAACGCTTTTTTACACTCCGGTCTCCCTTTCTCTTGGAAACAATGACTTACATCAATTCTTTTACATAATTCTTGTTTCTCATGACATTTCTAACATTGCCCACAATTATCAACTTTCTAAGTCTTTCTGAGCAAGAGAAATCGCAAAACAGTCATTTCTTCATTGCCGTCCAAAAACAACGCTTTTTTACACTCCGGTCTCCCTTTCTCTTGGAAACAATGACTTACATCAATTCTTTTACATAATGCTTGTTTCTCATGACATTTCTAACATTTCCCACAATTATCGACTTTCTAAGTCTTTCTGAGCAGGAGAAATCGCAAAACATAGTCATTTCTTCATTGCCGTCCAAAAAAAACGCTTTTTTACACTCCTGTCTCCCTTTCTCTTGGAAACAATGACTTACATCAGTTCTTTTACATAATTCTTGTTTCTCATGACATTTCTAACATTGCCCACAATTATCAACTTTCTAAGTCTTTCTGAGCAGGAGAAATCGCAAAACATAGTCATTTCTTCATTGCCGTCCAAAAACAACGCTTTTTTACACTCCTGTCTCCCTTTCTCTTGGAAACAATGACTTACATCAATTCTTTTACATAATTCTTGTTTCTCATGACATTTCTAACATTGCCCACAATTATCAACTTTCTAAGTCTTTCTGAGCAGGAGAAATCGCAAAACATAGTCATTTCTTCATTGCCGTCCAAAAACAACGCTTTTTTACACTCCTGTCTCCCTTTCTCTTGGAAACAATGACTTACATCAATTCTTTTACATGATTCTTGTTTCTCATGACATTTCTAACATTGCCCACAATTATCAACTTTCTAAGTCTTTCTGAGCAAGAGAAATCAAAAAACAGTCATTTCTTCATTGCCGTCCAAAAACAACGCTTTTTTACACTCCGGTCTCCCTTTCTCTTGGAAACAATGACTTACATCAATTCTTTTACATAATTCTTGTTTCTCATGACATTTCTAACATTGCCCACAATTATCAACTTTCTAAGTCTTTCTGAGCAGGAGAAATCGCAAAACATAGTCATTTCTTCATTGCCGTCCAAAAACAACGCTTTTTTACACTCCGGTCTCCCTTTCTCTTGGAAACAATGACTTACATCAATTCTTTTACATAATTCTTGTTTCTCATGACATTTCTAACATTGCCCACAATTATCAACTTTCTAAGTCTTTCTGAGCAAGAGAAATCGCAAAACAGTCATTTCTTCATTGCCGTCCAAAAACAACGCTTTTTTACACTCCGGTCTCCCTTTCTCTTGGAAACAATGACTTACATCAATTCTTTTACATAATGCTTGTTTCTCATGACATTTCTAACATTTCCCACAATTATCAACTTTCTAAGTCTTTCTGAGCAGGAGAAATCGCAAAACATAGTCATTTCTTTATTGCCGTCCAAAAAAAACGCTTTTTTACACTCCTGTCTCCCTTTCTCTTGGAAACAATGACTTACATCAGTTCTTTTACATAATTCTTGTTTCTCATGACATTTCTAACATTGCCCACAATTATCAACTTTCTAAGTCTTTCTGAGCAGGAGAAATCGCAAAACATAGTCATTTCTTCATTGCCGTCCAAAAACAACGCTTTTTTACACTAATGTCTCCCTTTCTTTTGGAAACAATGACTTACATCAATTCTTTTACATAATTCTTGTTTCTCATGACATTTCTAACATTGCCCACAATTATCAACTTTCTAAGTCTTTCTGAGCAGGAGAAATCGCAAAACATAGTCATTTCTTCATTGCCGTCCAAAAACAACGCTTTTTTACACTCCGGTCTCCCTTTCTCTTGGAAACAATGACTTACATCAATTCTTTTACATAATTCATGTTTCTCATGACATTTCTAACATTGCCCACAATTATCAACTTTCTAAGTCTTTCTGAGCAAGAGAAATAAAAAAACAGTCATTTCTTCATTGCCGTCCAAAAACAACGCTTTTTTACACTCCGGTCTCCCTTTCTCTTGGAAACAATGACTTACATCAATTCTTTTACATAATTCTTGTTTCTCATGATATTTCTAACATTGCCCACAATTATCAACTTTCTAAGTCTTTCTGAGCAGGAGAAATCGCAAAACATAGTCATTTCTTCATTGCCGTCCAAAAACAACGCTTTTTTACACTCCGGTCTCCCTTTCTCTTGGAAACAATGACTTACATCAATTCTTTTACATAATTCTTGTTTCTCATGACATTTCTAACATTGCCCACAATTATCAACTTTCTAAGTCTTTCTGAGCAAGAGAAATCGCAAAACAGTCATTTCTTCATTGCCGTCCAAAAACAACGCTTTTTTACACTCCGGTCTCCCTTTCTCTTGGAAACAATGACTTACATCAATTCTTTTACATAATGCTTGTTTCTCATGACATTTCTAACATTTCCCACAATTATCAACTTTCTAAGTCTTTCTGAGCAGGAGAAATCGCAAAACATAGTCATTTCTTCATTGCCGTCCAAAAAAAACGCTTTTTTACACTCCTGTCTCCCTTTCTCTTGGAAACAATGACTTACATCAGTTCTTTTACATAATTCTTGTTTCTCATGACATTTCTAACATTGCCCACAATTATCAACTTTCTAAGTCTTTCTGAGCAGGAGAAATCGCAAAACATAGTCATTTCTTCATTGCCGTCCAAAAACAACGCTTTTTTACACTCCTGTCTCCCTTTCTCTTGGAAACAATGACTTACATCAATTCTTTTATATAATTCTTGTTTCTCATGACATTTCTAACATTGCCCACAATTATCAACTTTCTAAGTCTTTCTGAGCAGGAGAAATCGCAAAACATAGTCATTTCTTCATTGCCGTCCAAAAACAACGCTTTTTTACACTCCTGTCTCCCTTTCTCTTGGAAACAATGACTTACATCAATTCTTTTACATGATTCTTGTTTCTCATGACATTTCTAACATTGCCCACAATTATCAACTTTCTAAGTCTTTCTGAGCAGGAGAAATCGCAAAACATAGTCATTTCTTCATTGCCGTCCAAAAACAACGCTTTTTTACACTCCGGTCTCCCTTTCTCTTGGAAACAATGACTTACATCAATTCTTTTACATAATTCATGTTTCTCATGACATTTCTAACATTGCCCACAATTATCAACTTTCTAAGTCTTTCTGAGCAAGAGAAATCAAAAAACAGTCATTTCTTCATTGCCGTCCAAAAACAACGCTTTTTTACACTCCGGTCTCCCTTTCTCTTGGAAACAATGACTTACATCAATTCTTTTACATAATTCTTGTTTCTCATGACATTTCTAACATTGCCCACAATTATCAACTTTCTAAGTCTTTCTGAGCAGGAGAAATCGCAAAACATAGTCATTTCTTCATTGCCGTCCAAAAACAACGCTTTTTTACACTCCGGTCTCCCTTTCTCTTGGAAACAATGACTTACATCAATTCTTTTACATAATTCTTGTTTCTCATGACATTTCTAACATTGCCCACAATTATCAACTTTCTAAGTCTTTCTGAGCAAGAGAAATCGCAAAACAGTCATTTCTTCATTGCCGTCCAAAAACAACGCTTTTTTACACTCCGGTCTCCCTTTCTCTTGGAAACAATGACTTACATCAATTCTTTTACATAATGCTTGTTTCTCATGACATTTCTAACATTTCCCACAATTATCAACTTTCTAAGTCTTTCTGAGCAGGAGAAATCGCAAAACATAGTCATTTCTTTATTGCCGTCCAAAAAAAACGCTTTTTTACACTCCTGTCTCCCTTTCTCTTGGAAACAATGACTTACATCAGTTCTTTTACATAATTCTTGTTTCTCATGACATTTCTAACATTGCCCACAATTATCAACTTTCTAAGTCTTTCTGAGCAGGAGAAATCGCAAAACATAGTCATTTCTTCATTGCCGTCCAAAAACAACGCTTTTTTACACTCCTGTCTCCCTTTCTTTTGGAAACAATGACTTACATCAATTCTTTTACATAATTCTTGTTTCTCATGACATTTCTAACATTGCCCACAATTATCAACTTTCTAAGTCTTTCTGAGCAGGAGAAATCGCAAAACATAGTCATTTCTTCATTGCCGTCCAAAAACAACGCTTTTTTACACTCCTGTCTCCCTTTCTCTTGGAAACAATGACTTACATCAATTCTTTTACATGATTCTTGTTTCTCATGACATTTCTAACATTGCCCACAATTATCAACTTTCTAAGTCTTTCTGAGCAGGAGAAATCGCAAAACATAGTCATTTCTTCATTGCCGTCCAAAAACAACGCTTTTTTACACTCCGGTCTCCCTTTCTCTTGGAAACAATGACTTACATCAATTCTTTTACATAATTCATGTTTCTCATGACATTTCTAACATTGCCCACAATTATCAACTTTCTAAGTCTTTCTGAGCAAGAGAAATAAAAAAACAGTCATTTCTTCATTGCCGTCCAAAAACAACGCTTTTTTACACTCCGGTCTCCCTTTCTCTTGGAAACAATGACTTACATCAATTCTTTTACATAATTCTTGTTTCTCATGACATTTCTAACATTGCCCACAATTATCAACTTTCTAAGTCTTTCTGAGCAGGAGAAATCGCAAAACATAGTCATTTCTTCATTGCCGTCCAAAAACAACGCTTTTTTACACTCCGGTCTCCCTTTCTCTTGGAAACAATGACTTACATCAATTCTTTTACATAATTCTTGTTTCTCATGACATTTCTAACATTGCCCACAATTATCAACTTTCTAAGTCTTTCTGAGCAAGAGAAATCGCAAAACAGTCATTTCTTCATTGCCGTCCAAAAACAACGCTTTTTTACACTCCGGTCTCCCTTTCTCTTGGAAACAATGACTTACATCAATTCTTTTACATAATTCTTGTTTCTCATGACATTTCTAACATTGCCCACAATTATCAACTTTCTAAGTCTTTCTGAGCAGGAGAAATCGCAAAACATAGTCATTTCTTCATTGCCGTCCAAAAACAACGCTTTTTTACACTCCGGTCTCCCTTTCTCTTGGAAACAATGACTTACATCAATTCTTTTACATAATTCTTGTTTCTCATGACATTTCTAACATTGCCCACAATTATCAACTTTCTAAGTCTTTCTGAGCAAGAGAAATCGCAAAACAGTCATTTCTTCATTGCAGTCCAAAAACAACGCTTTTTTACACTCCGGTCTCCCTTTCTCTTGGAAACAATGACTTACATCAATTCTTTTACATAATTCTTGTTTCTCATGACATTTCTAACATTTCCCACAATTATCAACTTTCTAAGTCTTTCTGAGCAGGAGAAATCGCAAAACATAGTCATTTCTTCATTGCCGTCCAAAAACAACGCTTTTTTACACTCCTGTCTCCCTTTCTCTTGGAAACAATGACTTACATCAATTCTTTTACATAATTCTTGTTTCTCATGACATTTCTAACATTGCCCACAATTATCAACTTTCTAAGTCTTTCTGAGCAGGAGAAATCGCAAAACATAGTCATTTCTTCATTGCCGTCCAAAAACAACGCTTTTTTACACTCCTGTCTCCCTTTCTTTTGGAAACAATGACTTACATCAATTCTTTTACATAATTCTTGTTTCTCATGACATTTCTAACATTGCCCACAATTATCAACTTTCTAAGTCTTTCTGAGCAGGAGAAATCGCAAAACATAGTCATTTCTTCATTGCCGTCCAAAAACAACGCTTTTTTACACTCCTGTCTCCCTTTCTCTTGGAAACAATGACTTACATCAATTCTTTTACATGATTCTTGTTTCTCATGACATTTCTAACATTGCCCACAATTATCAACTTTCTAAGTCTTTCTGAGCAGGAGAAATCGCAAAACATAGTCATTTCTTCATTGCCGTCCAAAAACAACGCTTTTTTACACTCCGGTCTCCCTTTCTCTTGGAAACAATGACTTACATCAATTCTTTTACATAATTCATGTTTCTCATGACATTTCTAACATTGCCCACAATTATCAACTTTCTAAGTCTTTCTGAGCAAGAGAAATAAAAAAACAGTCATTTCTTCATTGCCGTCCAAAAACAACGCTTTTTTACACTCCGGTCTCCCTTTCTCTTGGAAACAATGACTTACATCAATTCTTTTACATAATTCTTGTTTCTCATGACATTTCTAACATTGCCCACAATTATCAACTTTCTAAGTCTTTCTGAGCAGGAGAAATCGCAAAACATAGTCATTTCTTCATTGCCGTCCAAAAACAACGCTTTTTTACACTCCGGTCTCCCTTTCTCTTGGAAACAATGACTTACATCAATTCTTTTACATAATTCTTGTTTCTCATGACATTTCTAACATTGCCCACAATTATCAACTTTCTAAGTCTTTCTGAGCAAGAGAAATCGCAAAACAGTCATTTCTTCATTGCCGTCCAAAAACAACGCTTTTTTACACTCCGGTCTCCCTTTCTCTTGGAAACAATGACTTACATCAATTCTTTTACATAATTCTTGTTTCTCATGACATTTCTAACATTGCCCACAATTATCAACTTTCTAAGTCTTTCTGAGCAGGAGAAATCGCAAAACATAGTCATTTCTTCATTGCCGTCCAAAAACAACGCTTTTTTACACTCCGGTCTCCCTTTCTCTTGGAAACAATGACTTACATCAATTCTTTTACATAATTCTTGTTTCTCATGACATTTCTAACATTGCCCACAATTATCAACTTTCTAAGTCTTTCTGAGCAAGAGAAATCGCAAAACAGTCATTTCTTCATTGCAGTCCAAAAACAACGCTTTTTTACACTCCGGTCTCCCTTTCTCTTGGAAACAATGACTTACATCAATTCTTTTACATAATTCTTGTTTCTCATGACATTTCTAACATTTCCCACAATTATCAACTTTCTAAGTCTTTCTGAGCAGGAGAAATCGCAAAACATAGTCATTTCTTCATTGCCGTCCAAAAACAACGCTTTTTTACACTCCTGTCTCCCTTTCTCTTGGAAACAATGACTTACATCAATTCTTTTACATAATTCTTGTTTCTCATGACATTTCTAACATTGCCCACAATTATCAACTTTCTAAGTCTTTCTGAGCAGGAGAAATCGCAAAACATAGTCATTTCTTCATTGCCGTCCAAAAACAACGCTTTTTTACACTCCTGTCTCCCTTTCTCTTGGAAACAATGACTTACATCAATTCTTTTACATATTTCTTGTTTCTCATGACATTTCTAACATTGCCCACAATTATCAACTTTCTAAGTCTTTCTGAGCAAGAGAAATCGCAAAACAGTCATTTCTTCATTGCCGTCCAAAAACAACGCTTTTTTACACTCCGGTCTCCCTTTCTCTTGGAAACAATGACTTACATCAATTCTTTTACATAATTCTTGTTTCTCATGACATTTCTAACATTGCCCACAATTATTAACTTTCTAAGTCTTTCTGAGCAGGAGAAATCGCAAAACATAGTCATTTCTTCATTGCCGTCCAAAAACAACGCTTTTTTACACTCCTGTCTCCCTTTCTCTTGGAAACAATGACTTACATCAATTCTTTTACATAATTCTTGTTTCTCATGACATTTCTAACATTGCCCACAATTATCAACTTTCTAAGTCTTTCTGAGCAGGAGAAATCGCAAAACATAGTCATTTCTTCATTGCCGTCCAAAAACAACGCTTTTTTACACTCCGGTCTCCCTTTCTCTTGGAAACAATGACTTACATCAATTCTTTTACATAATTCTTGTTTCTCATGACATTTCTAACATTGCCCACAATTATCAACTTTCTAAGTCTTTCTGAGCAAGAGAAATCGCAAAACAGTCATTTCTTCATTGCAGTCCAAAAACAACGCTTTTTTACACTCCGGTCTCCCTTTCTCTTGGAAACAATGACTTACATCAATTCTTTTACATAATTCTTGTTTCTCATGACATTTCTAACATTGCCCACAATTATCAACTTTCTAAGTCTTTCTGAGCAGGAGAAATCGCAAAACAATAGTCATTTCTTCATTGCCGTCCAAAAACAACGCTTTTTTACACTCCTGTCTCCCTTTCTCTTGGAAACAATGACTTACATCAATTCTTTTACATAATTCTTGTTTCTCATGACATTTCTAACATTGCCCACAATTATCAACTTTCTAAGTCTTTCTGAGCAGGAGAAATCGCAAAACATAGTCATTTCTTCATTGCCGTCCAAAAACAACGCTTTTTTACACTCCGGTCTCCCTTTCTCTTGGAAACAATGACTTACATCAATTCTTTTACATAATTCTTGTTTCTCATGACATTTCTAACATTGCCCACAATTATCAACTTTCTAAGTCTTTCTGAGCAGGAGAAATCGCAAAACATAGTCATTTCTTCATTGCCGTCCAAAAACAACGCTTTTTTACACTCCTGTCTCCCTTTCTCTTGGAAACAATGACTTACATCAATTCTTTTACATAATTCTTGTTTCTCATGACATTTCTAACATTGCCCACAATTATCAACTTTCTAAGTCTTTCTGAGCAGGAGAAATCGCAAAACATAGTCATTTCTTCATTGCCGTCCAAAAACAACGCTTTTTTACACTCCGGTCTCCCTTTCTCTTGGAAACAATGACTTACATCAATTCTTTTACATAATTCATGTTTCTCATGACATTTCTAACATTGCCCACAATTATCAACTTTCTAAGTCTTTCTGAGCATGAGAAATAAAAAAACAGTCATTTCTTCATTGCCGTCCAAAAACAACGCTTTTTTACACTCCGGTCTCCCTTTCTCTTGGAAACAATGACTTACATCAATTCTTTTACATAATTCTTGTTTCTCATGACATTTCTAACATTGCCCACAATTATCAACTTTCTAAGTCTTTCTGAGCAGGAGAAATCGCAAAACATAGTCATTTCTTCATTGCCGTCCAAAAAAAACGCTTTTTTACACTCCTGTCTCCCTTTCTCTTGGAAACAATGACTTACATCAGTTCTTTTACATAATTCTTGTTTCTCATGACATTTCTAACATTGCCCACAATTATCAACTTTCTAAGTCTTTCTGAGCAGGAGAAATCGCAAAACATAGTCATTTCTTCATTGCCGTCCAAAAACAACGCTTTTTTACACTCCGGTCTCCCTTTCTCTTGGAAACAATGACTTACATCAATTCTTTTACATAATGCTTGTTTCTCATGACATTTCTAACATTTCCCACAATTATCAACTTTCTAAGTCTTTCTGAGCAGGAGAAATCGCAAAACATAGTCATTTCTTCATTGCCGTCCAAAAAAACGCTTTTTTACACTCCTGTCTCCCTTTCTCTTGGAAACAATGACTTACATCAGTTCTTTTACATAATTCTTGTTTCTCATGACATTTCTAACATTGCCCACAATTATCAACTTTCTAAGTCTTTCTGAGCAGGAGAAATCGCAAAACATAGTCATTTCTTCATTGCCGTCCAAAAACAACGCTTTTTTACACTCCTGTCTCCCTTTCTCTTGGAAACAATGACTTACATCAATTCTTTTACATAATTCTTGTTTCTCATGACATTTCTAACATTGCCCACAATTATCAACTTTCTAAGTCTTTCTGAGCAGGAGAAATCGCAAAACATAGTCATTTCTTCATTGCCGTCCAAAAACAACGCTTTTTTACACTCCTGTCTCCCTTTCTCTTGGAAACAATGACTTACATCAATTCTTTTACATGATTCTTGTTTCTCATGACATTTCTAACATTGCCCACAATTATCAACTTTCTAAGTCTTTCTGAGCAGGAGAAATCGCAAAACATAGTCATTTCTTCATTGCCGTCCAAAAAAAACGCTTTTTTACACTCCTGTCTCCCTTTCTCTTGGAAACAATGACTTACATCAGTTCTTTTACATAATTCTTGTTTCTCATGACATTTCTAACATTGCCCACAATTATCAACTTTCTAAGTCTTTCTGAGCAGGAGAAATCGCAAAACATAGTCATTTCTTCATTGCCGTCCAAAAACAACGCTTTTTTACACTCCTGTCTCCCTTTCTCTTGGAAACAATGACTTACATCAATTCTTTTACATAATTCTTGTTTCTCATGACATTTCTAACATTGCCCACAATTATCAACTTTCTAAGTCTTTCTGAGCAAGAGAAATCGCAAAACAGTCATTTCTTCATTGCCGTCCAAAAACAACGCTTTTTTACACTCCGGTCTCCCTTTCTCTTGGAAACAATGACTTACATCAATTCTTTTACATAATGCTTGTTTCTCATGACATTTCTAACATTTCCCACAATTATCAACTTTCTAAGTCTTTCTGAGCAGGAGAAATCGCAAAACATAGTCATTTCTTCATTGCCGTCCAAAAAAAACGCTTTTTTACACTCCTGTCTCCCTTTCTCTTGGAAACAATGACTTACATCAGTTCTTTTACATAATTCTTGTTTCTCATGACATTTCTAACATTGCCCACAATTATCAACTTTCTAAGTCTTTCTGAGCAGGAGAAATCGCAAAACATAGTCATTTCTTCATTGCCGTCCAAAAACAACGCTTTTTTACACTCCTGTCTCCCTTTCTCTTGGAAACAATGACTTACATCAATTCTTTTACATAATTCTTGTTTCTCATGACATTTCTAACATTGCCCACAATTATCAACTTTCTAAGTCTTTCTGAGCAGGAGAAATCGCAAAACATAGTCATTTCTTCATTGCCGTCCAAAAACAACGCTTTTTTACACTCCTGTCTCCCTTTCTCTTGGAAACAATGACTTACATCAATTCTTTTACATGATTCTTGTTTCTCATGACATTTCTAACATTGCCCACAATTATCAACTTTCTAAGTCTTTCTGAGCAGGAGAAATCGCAAAACATAGTCATTTCTTCATTGCCGTCCAAAAACAACGCTTTTTTACACTCCGGTCTCCCTTTCTCTTGGAAACAATGACTTACATCAATTCTTTTACATAATTCATGTTTCTCATGACATTTCTAACATTGCCCACAATTATCAACTTTCTAAGTCTTTCTGAGCAAGAGAAATCAAAAAACAGTCATTTCTTCATTGCCGTCCAAAAACAACGCTTTTTTACACTCCGGTCTCCCTTTCTCTTGGAAACAATAACTTACATCAATTCTTTTACATAATTCTTGTTTCTCATGACATTTCTAACATTGCCCACAATTATCAACTTTCTAAGTCTTTCTGAGCAGGAGAAATCGCAAAACATAGTCATTTCTTCATTGCCGTCCAAAAACAACGCTTTTTTACACTCCGGTCTCCCTTTCTCTTGGAAACAATGACTTACATCAATTCTTTTACATAATTCTTGTTTCTCATGACATTTCTAACATTGCCCACAATTATCAACTTTCTAAGTCTTTCTGAGCAAGAGAAATCGCAAAACAGTCATTTCTTCATTGCCGTCCAAAAACAACGTTTTTTTACACTCCGGTCTCCCTTTCTCTTGGAAACAATGACTTACATCAATTCTTTTACATAATGCTTGTTTCTCATGACATTTCTAACATTTCCCACAATTATCAACTTTCTAAGTCTTTCTGAGCAGGAGAAATCGCAAAACATAGTCATTTCTTCATTGCCGTCCAAAAAAAACGCTTTTTTACACTCCTGTCTCCCTTTCTCTTGGAAACAATGACTTACATCAGTTCTTTTACATAATTCTTGTTTCTCATGACATTTCTAACATTGCCCACAATTATCAACTTTCTAAGTCTTTCTGAGCAGGAGAAATCGCAAAACATAGTCATTTCTTCATTGCCGTCCAAAAACAACGCTTTTTTACACTCCTGTCTCCCTTTCTCTTGGAAACAATGACTTACATCAATTCTTTTACATAATTCTTGTTTCTCATGACATTTCTAACATTGCCCACAATTATCAACTTTCTAAGTCTTTCTGAGCAGGAGAAATCGCAAAACATAGTCATTTCTTCATTGCCGTCCAAAAACAACGCTTTTTTACACTCCTGTCTCCCTTTCTCTTGGAAACAATGACTTACATCAATTCTTTTACATGATTCTTGTTTCTCATGACATTTCTAACATTGCCCACAATTATCAACTTTCTAAGTCTTTCTGAGCAGGAGAAATCGCAAAACATAGTCATTTCTTCATTGCCGTCCAAAAACAACGCTTTTTTACACTCCGGTCTCCCTTTCTCTTGGAAACAATGACTTACATCAATTCTTTTACATAATTCTTGTTTCTCATGACATTTCTAACATTGCCCACAATTATCAACTTTCTAAGTCTTTCTGAGCAAGAGAAATCGCAAAACAGTCATTTCTTCATTGCCGTCCAAAAACAACGCTTTTTTACACTCCGGTCTCCCTTTCTCTTGGAAACAATGACTTACATCAATTCTTTTACATAATGCTTGTTTCTCATGACATTTCTAACATTTCCCACAATTATCAACTTTCTAAGTCTTTCTGAGCAGGAGAAATCGCAAAACATAGTCATTTCTTCATTGCCGTCCAAAAAAAACGCTTTTTTACACTCCTGTCTCCCTTTCTCTTGGAAACAATGACTTACATCAGTTCTTTTACATAATTCTTGTTTCTCATGACATTTCTAACATTGCCCACAATTATCAACTTTCTAAGTCTTTCTGAGCAGGAGAAATCGCAAAACATAGTCATTTCTTCATTGCCGTCCAAAAACAACGCTTTTTTACACTCCTGTCTCCCTTTCTCTTGGAAACAATGACTTACATCAATTCTTTTACATAATTCTTGTTTCTCATGACATTTCTAACATTGCCCACAATTATCAACTTTCTAAGTCTTTCTGAGCAGGAGAAATCGCAAAACATAGTCATTTCTTCATTGCCGTCCAAAAACAACGCTTTTTTACACTCCTGTCTCCCTTTCTCTTGGAAACAATGACTTACATCAATTCTTTTACATGATTCTTGTTTCTCATGACATTTCTAACATTGCCCACAATTATCAACTTTCTAAGTCTTTCTGAGCAGGAGAAATCGCAAAACATAGTCATTTCTTCATTGCCGTCCAAAAACAACGCTTTTTTACACTCCGGTCTCCCTTTCTCTTGGAAACAATGACTTACATCAATTCTTTTACATAATTCATGTTTCTCATGACATTTCTAACATTGCCCACAATTATCAACTTTCTAAGTCTTTCTGAGCAAGAGAAATCAAAAAACAGTCATTTCTTCATTGCCGTCCAAAAACAACGCTTTTTTACACTCCGGTCTCCCTTTCTCTTGGAAACAATGACTTACATCAATTCTTTTACATAATTCTTGTTTCTCATGACATTTCTAACATTGCCCACAATTATCAACTTTCTAAGTCTTTCTGAGCAGGAGAAATCGCAAAACATAGTCATTTCTTCATTGCCGTCCAAAAACAACGCTTTTTTACACTCCGGTCTCCCTTTCTCTTGGAAACAATGACTTACATCAATTCTTTTACATAATTCTTGTTTCTCATGACATTTCTAACATTGCCCACAATTATCAACTTTCTAAGTCTTTCTGAGCAAGAGAAATCGCAAAACAGTCATTTCTTCATTGCCGTCCAAAAACAACGCTTTTTTACACTCCGGTCTCCCTTTCTCTTGGAAACAATGACTTACATCAATTCTTTTACATAATTCTTGTTTCTCATGACATTTCTAACATTGCCCACAATTATCAACTTTCTAAGTCTTTCTGAGCAAGAGAAATCGCAAAACAGTCATTTCTTCATTGCAGTCCAAAAACAACGCTTTTTTACACTCCGGTCTCCCTTTCTCTTGGAAACAATGACTTACATCAATTCTTTTACATAATTCTTGTTTCTCATGACATTTCTAACATTGCCCACAATTATTAACTTTCTAAGTCTTTCTGAGCAGGAGAAATCGCAAAACATAGTCATTTCTTCATTGCCGTCCAAAAACAACGCTTTTTTACACTCCTGTCTCCCTTTCTCTTGGAAACAATGACTTACATCAATTCTTTTACATAATTCTTGTTTCTCATGACATTTCTAACATTGCCCACAATTATCAACTTTCTAAGTCTTTCTGAGCAGGAGAAATCGCAAAACATAGTCATTTCTTCATTGCCGTCCAAAAACAACGCTTTTTTACACTCCGGTCTCCCTTTCTCTTGGAAACAATGACTTACATCAATTCTTTTACATAATTCTTGTTTCTCATGACATTTCTAACATTGCCCACAATTATCAACTTTCTAAGTCTTTCTGAGCAAGAGAAATCGCAAAACAGTCATTTCTTCATTGCCGTCCAAAAACAACGCTTTTTTACACTCCGGTCTCCCTTTCTCTTGGAAACAATGACTTACATCAATTCTTTTAAATAATTCTTGTTTCTCATGACATTTCTAACATTGCCCACAATTATCAACTTTCTAAGTCTTTCTGAGCAGGAGAAATCGCAAAACATAGTCATTTCTTCATTGCCGTCCAAAAACAACGCTTTTTTAAACTCCTGTCTCCCTTTCTCTTGGAAACAATGACTTACATCAATTCTTTTACATAATTCTTGTTTCTCATGACATTTCTAACATTGCCCACAATTATCAACTTTCTAAGTCTTTCTGAGCAGGAGAAATCGCAAAACATAGTCATTTCTTCATTGCCGTCCAAAAACAACGCTTTTTTACACTCCGGTCTCCCTTTCTCTTGGAAACAATGACTTACATCAATTCTTTTACATAATTCTTGTTTCTCATGACATTTCTAACATTGCCCACAATTATCAACTTTCTAAGTCTTTCTGAGCAGGAGAAATCGCAAAACATAGTCATTTCTTCATTGCCGTCCAAAAAAAACGCTTTTTTACACTCCTGTCTCCCTTTCTCTTGGAAACAATGACTTACATCAATTCTTTTACATAATTCTTGTTTCTCATGACATTTCTAACATTGCCCACAATTATCAACTTTCTAAGTCTTTCTGAGCAAGAGAAATCAAAAAACAGTCATTTCTTCATTGCCGTCCAAAAACAACGCTTTTTTACACTCCTGTCTCCCTTTCTCTTGGAAACAATGACTTACATCAATTCTTTTACATAATTCTTGTTTCTCATGACATTTCTAACATTGCCCACAATTATCAACTTTCTAAGTCTTTCTGAGCAGGAGAAATCGCAAAACATAGTCATTTCTTCATTGCCGTCCAAAAACAACGCTTTTTTACACTCCTGTCTCCCTTTCTCTTGGAAACAATGACTTACATCAATTCTTTTACATAATTCTTGTTTCTCATGACATTTCTAACATTGCCCACAATTATCAACTTTCTAAGTCTTTCTGAGCAGGAGAAATCGCAAAACATAGTCATTTCTTCATTGCCGTCCAAAAACAACGCTTTTTTACACTCCTGTCTCCTTTTCTCTTGGAAACAATGACTTACATCAATTCTTTTACATAATTCTTGTTTCTCATGACATTTCTAACATTGCCCACAATTATCAACTTTCTAAGTCTTTCTGAGCAGGAGAAATCGCAAAACATAGTCATTTCTTCATTGCCGTCCAAAAACAACGCTTTTTTACACTCCTGTCTCCCTTTCTCTTGGAAACAATGACTTACATCAATTCTTTTACATAATTCTTGTTTCTCATGACATTTCTAACATTGCCCACAATTATCAACTTTCTAAGTCTTTCTGAGCAGGAGAAATCGCAAAACATAGTCATTTCTTCATTGCCGTCCAAAAAAAACGCTTTTTTACACTCCTGTCTCCCTTTCTCTTGGAAACAATGACTTACATCAATTCTTTTACATAATTCTTGTTTCTCATGACATTTCTAACATTGCCCACAATTATCAACTTTCTAAGTCTTTCTGAGCAGGAGAAATCGCAAAACATAGTCATTTCTTCATTGCCGTCCAAAAACAACGCTTTTTTACACTCCGGTCTCCCTTTCTCTTGGAAACAATGACTTACATCAATTCTTTTACATAATTCTTGTTTCTCATGACATTTCTAACATTGCCCACAATTATCAACTTTCTAAGTCTTTCTGAGCAGGAGAAATCGCAAAACATAGTCATTTCTTCATTGCCGTCCAAAAACAACGCTTTTTTACACTCCGGTCTCCCTTTCTCTTGGAAACAATGACTTACATCAATTCTTTTACATAATTCTTGTTTCTCATGACATTTCTAACATTGCCCACAATTATCAACTTTCTAAGTCTTTCTGAGCAGGAGAAATCGCAAAACATAGTCATTTCTTCATTGCCGTCCAAAAACAACGCTTTTTTACACTCCGGTCTCCCTTTCTCTTGGAAACAATGACTTACATCAATTCTTTTACATAATTCATGTTTCTCATGACATTTCTAACATTGCCCACAATTATCAACTTTCTAAGTCTTTCTGAGCAAGAGAAATCAAAAAACAGTCATTTCTTCATTGCCGTCCAAAAACAACGCTTTTTTACACTCCGGTCTCCCTTTCTCTTGGAAACAATGACTTACATCAATTCTTTTACATAATTCTTGTTTCTCATGACATTTCTAACATTGCCCACAATTATCAACTTTCTAAGTCTTTCTGAGCAGGAGAAATCGCAAAACATAGTCATTTCTTCATTGCCGTCCAAAAAAAACGCTTTTTTACACTCCTGTCTCCCTTTCTCTTGGAAACAATGACTTACATCAATTCTTTTACATAATTCTTGTTTCTCATGACATTTCTAACATTGCCCACAATTATCAACTTTCTAAGTCTTTCTGAGCAGGAGAAATCGCAAACATAGTCATTTCTTCATTGCCGTCCAAAAACAACGCTTTTTTACACTCCGGTCTCCCTTTCTCTTGGAAACAATGACTTACATCAATTCTTTTACATAATTCTTGTTTCTCATGACATTTCTAACATTGCCCACAATTATCAACTTTCTAAGTTTTTCTGAGCAAGAGAAATCGCAAAACAGTCATTTCTTCATTTGCGTCCAAAAACAACGCTTTTTTACACTCCGGTCTCCCTTTCTCTTGGAAACAATGACTTACATCAATTCTTTTACATAATTCTTGTTTCTCATGACATTTCTAACATTTCCCACAATTATCAACTTTCTAAGTCTTTCTGAGCAGGAGAAATCGCAAAACATAGTCATTTCTTCATTGCCGTCCAAAAAAAACGCTTTTTTACACTCCTGTCTCCCTTTCTCTTGGAAACAATGACTTACATCAATTCTTTTACATAATTCTTGTTTCTCATGACATTTCTAACATTGCCCACAATTATCAACTTTCTAAGTCTTTCTGAGCAGGAGAAATCGCAAAACATAGTAATTTCTTCATTGCCGTCCAAAAACAACGCTTTTTTACACTCCGGTCTCCCTTTCTCTTGGAAACAATGACTTACATCAATTCTTTTACATAATTCTTGTTTCTCATGACATTTCTAACATTGCCCACAATTATCAACTTTCTAAGTCTTTCTTAGCAAGAGAAATCGCAAAACATAGTCATTTCTTCATTGCCGTCCAAAAACAACGCTTTTTTACACTCCGGTCTCCCTTTCTCTTGGAAACAATGACTTACATCAATTCTTTTACATAATTCTTGTTTCTCATGACATTTCTAACATTGCCCACAATTATCAACTTTCTAAGTCTTTCTGAGCAAGAGAAATCGCAAAACAGTCATTTCTTCATTGCCGTCCAAAAACAACGCTTTTTTACACTCCGGTCTCCCTTTCTCTTGGAAACAATGACTTACATCAATTCTTTTACATAATTCTTGTTTCTCATGACATTTCTAACATTTCCCACAATTATCAACTTTCTAAGTCTTTCTGAGCAGGAGAAATCGCTAAACATAGTCATTTCTTCATTGCCGTCCAAAAATAACGCTTTTTTTACACTCCGGTCTCCCTTTCTCTTGGAAACAATGACTTACATCAATTCTTTTACATAATTCTTGTTTCTCATGACATTTCTAACATTGCCCACAATTATCAACTTTCTAAGTCTTTCTGAGCAGGAGAAATCGCAAAACATAGTCATTTCTTCATTGCCGTCCAAAAACAACGCTTTTTACACTCCGGTCTCCCTTTCTCTTGGAAACAATGACTTACATCAATTCTTTTACATAATTCTTGTTTCTCATGACATTTCTAACATTGCCCACAATTATCAACTTTCTAAGTCTTTCTGAGCAGGAGAAATCGCAAAACATAGTCATTTCTTCATTGCCGTCCAAAAACAACGCTTTTTTACACTCCGGTCTCCTTTTCTCTTGGAAACAATGACTTACATCAATTCTTTTACATAATTCTTGTTTCTCATGACATTTCTAACATTGCCCACAATTATCAACTTTCTAAGTCTTTCTGAGCAGGAGAAATCGCAAAACATAGTCATTTCTTCATTGCCGTCCAAAAACAACGCTTTTTTACACTCCGGTCTCCCTTTCTCTTGGAAACAATGACTTACATCAATTCTTTTACATAATTCTTGTTTCTCATGACATTTCTAACATTGCCCACAATTATCAACTTTCTAAGTCTTTCTGAGCAGGAGAAATCGCAAAACATAGTCATTTCTTCATTGCCGTCCAAAAACAACGCTTTTTTACACTCCTGTCTCCCTTTCTCTTGGAAACAATGACTTACATCAATTCTTTTACATAATTCTTGTTTCTCATGACATTTCTAACATTGCCCACAATTATCAACTTTCTAAGTCTTTCTGAGCAGGAGAAATCGCAAAACATAGTCATTTCTTCATTGCCGTCCAAAAACAACGCTTTTTTACACTCCTGTCTCCCTTTCTCTTGGAAACAATGACTTACATCAATTCTTTTACATAATTCTTGTTTCTCATGACATTTCTAACATTGCCCACAATTATCAACTTTCTAAGTCTTTCTGAGCAGGAGAAATCGCAAAACATAGTCATTTCTTCATTGCCGTCCAAAAACAACGCTTTTTTACACTCCGGTCTCCCTTTCTCTTGGAAACAATGACTTACATCAATTCTTTTACATAATTGTTGTTTCTCATGACATTTCTAACATTGCCCACAATTATCAACTTTCTAAGTCTTTCTGAGCAGGAGAAATCGCAAAACATAGTCATTTCTTCATTGCCGTCCAAAAACAACGCTTTTTTACATTCCGGTCTCCTTTTCTCTTGGAAACAATGACTTACATCAATTCTTTTACATAATTCTTGTTTCTCATGATATTTCTAACATTGCCCACAATTATCAACTTTCTAAGTCTTTCTGAGCAGGAGAAATCGCAAAACATAGTCATTTCTTCATTGCCGTCCAAAAACAACGCTTTTTTACACTCCTGTCTCCCTTTCTCTTGGAAACAATGACTTACATCAATTCTTTTACATAATTCTTGTTTCTCATGACATTTCTAACATTGCCCACAATTATCAACTTTCTAAGTCTTTCTGAGCAGGAGAAATCGCAAAACATAGTCATTTCTTCATTGCCGTCCAAAAACAACGCTTTTTTACACTCCGGTCTCCCTTTCTCTTGGAAACAATGACTTACATCAATTCTTTTACATAATTCATGTTTCTCATGACATTTCTAACATTGCCCACAATTATCAACTTTCTAAGTCTTTCTGAGCAAGAGAAATAAAAAAACAGTCATTTCTTCATTGCCGTCCAAAAACAACGCTTTTTTACACTCCGGTCTCCCTTTCTCTTGGAAACAATGACTTACATCAATTCTTTTACATAATTCTTGTTTCTCATGACATTTCTAACATTGCCCACAATTATCAACTTTCTAAGTCTTTCTGAGCAGGAGAAATCGCAAAACATAGTCATTTCTTCATTGCCGTCCAAAAAAAACGCTTTTTTACACTCCTGTCTCCCTTTCTCTTGGAAACAATGACTTACATCAATTCTTTTACATAATTCTTGTTTCTCATGACATTTCTAACATTGCCCACAATTATCAACTTTCTAAGTCTTTCTGAGCAGGAGAAATCGCAAAACATAGTCATTTCTTCATTGCCGTCCAAAAACAACGCTTTTTTACACTCCGGTCTCCCCTTCTCTTGGAAACAATGACTTACATCAATTCTTTTACATAATTCTTGTTTCTCATGACATTTCTAACATTGCCCACAATTATCAACTTTCTAAGTCTTTCTGAGCAGGAGAAATCGCAAAACATAGTCATTTCTTCATTGCCGTCCAAAAACAACGCTTTTTTACACTCCGGTCTCCCTTTCTCTTGGAAACAATGACTTACATCAATTCTTTTACATAATTCTTGTTTCTCATGACATTTCTAACATTGCCCACAATTATCAACTTTCTAAGTCTTTCTGAGCAGGAGAAATCGCAAAACATAGTCATTTCTTCATTGCCGTCCAAAAACAACGCTTTTTTACACTCCGGTCTCCCTTTCTCTTGGAAACAATGACTTACATCAATTCTTTTACATAATTCATGTTTCTCATGACATTTCTAACATTGCCCACAATTATCAACTTTCTAAGTCTTTCTGAGCAAGAGAAATCAAAAAACAGTCATTTCTTCATTGCCGTCCAAAAACAACGCTTTTTTACACTCCGGTCTCCCTTTCTCTTGGAAACAATGACTTACATCAATTCTTTTACATAATTCTTGTTTCTCATGACATTTCTAACATTGCCCACAATTATCAACTTTCTAAGTCTTTCTGAGCAGGAGAAATCGCAAAACATAGTCATTTCTTCATTGCCGTCCAAAAACAACGCTTTTTTACACTCCTGTCTCCCTTTCTCTTGGAAACAATGACTTACATCAATTCTTTTACATAATTCTTGTTTCTCATGACATTTCTAACATTGCCCACAATTATCAACTTTCTAAGTCTTTCTGAGCAGGAGAAATCGCAAAACATAGTCATTTCTTCATTGCCGTCCAAAAACAACGCTTTTTTACACTCCGGTCTCCCTTTCTCTTGGAAACAATGACTTACATCAATTCTTTTACATAATTCTTGTTTCTCATGACATTTCTAACATTGCCCACAATTATCAACTTTCTAAGTCTTTCTGAGCAAGAGAAATCGCAAAACAGTCATTTCTTCATTGCCGTCCAAAAACAACGCTTTTTTACACTCCGGTCTCCCTTTCTCTTGGAAACAATGACTTACATCAATTCTTTTACATAATTCTTGTTTCTCATGACATTTCTAACATTTCCCACAATTATCAACTTTCTAAGTCTTTCTGAGCAGGAGAAATCGCAAAACATAGTCATTTCTTCATTGCCGTCCAAAAAAAACGCTTTTTTACACTCCTGTCTCCCTTTCTCTTGGAAACAATGACTTACATCAATTCTTTTACATAATTCTTGTTTCTCATGACATTTCTAACATTGCCCACAATTATCAACTTTCTAAGTCTTTCTGAGCAGGAGAAATCGCAAAACATAGTAATTTCTTCATTGCCGTCCAAAAACAACGCTTTTTTACACTCCGGTCTCCCTTTCTCTTGGAAACAATGACTTACATCAATTCTTTTACATAATTCTTGTTTCTCATGACATTTCTAACATTGCCCACAATTATCAACTTTCTAAGTCTTTCTTAGCAAGAGAAATCGCAAAACATAGTCATTTCTTCATTGCCGTCCAAAAACAACGCTTTTTTACACTCCGGTCTCCCTTTCTCTTGGAAACAATGACTTACATCAATTCTTTTACATAATTCTTGTTTCTCATGACATTTCTAACATTGCCCACAATTATCAACTTTCTAAGTCTTTCTGAGCAAGAGAAATCGCAAAACAGTCATTTCTTCATTGCCGTCCAAAAACAACGCTTTTTTATACTCCGGTCTCCCTTTCTCTTGGAAACAATGACTTACATCAATTCTTTTACATAATTCTTGTTTCTCATGACATTTCTAACATTTCCCACAATTATCAACTTTCTAAGTCTTTCTGAGCAGGAGAAATCGCAAAACATAGTCATTTCTTCATTGCCGTCCAAAAACAACGCTTTTTTTACACTCCGGTCTCCCTTTCTCTTGGAAACAATGACTTACATCAATTCTTTTACATAATTCTTGTTTCTCATGACATTTCTAACATTGCCCACAATTATCAACTTTCTAAGTCTTTCTGAGCAGGAGAAATCGCAAAACATAGTCATTTCTTCATTGCCGTCCAAAAACAACGCTTTTTTACACTCCGGTCTCCCTTTCTCTTGGAAACAATGACTTACATCAATTCTTTTACATAATTCTTGTTTCTCATGACATTTCTAACATTGCCCACAATTATCAACTTTCTAAGTCTTTCTGAGCAGGAGAAATCGCAAAACATAGTCATTTCTTCATTGCCGTCCAAAAACAACGCTTTTTTACACTCCGGTCTCCTTTTCTCTTGGAAACAATGACTTACATCAATTCTTTTACATAATTCTTGTTTCTCATGACATTTCTAACATTGCCCACAATTATCAACTTTCTAAGTCTTTCTGAGCAGGAGAAATCGCAAAACATAGTCATTTCTTCATTGCCGTCCAAAAACAACGCTTTTTTACACTCCGGTCTCCCTTTCTCTTGGAAACAATGACTTACATCAATTCTTTTACATAATTCTTGTTTCTCATGACATTTCTAACATTGCCCACAATTATCAACTTTCTAAGTCTTTCTGAGCAGGAGAAATCGCAAAACATAGTCATTTCTTCATTGCCGTCCAAAAACAACGCTTTTTTACACTCCTGTCTCCCTTTCTCTTGGAAACAATGACTTACATCAATTCTTTTACATAATTCTTGTTTCTCATGACATTTCTAACATTGCCCACAATTATCAACTTTCTAAGTCTTTCTGAGCAGGAGAAATCGCAAAACATAGTCATTTCTTCATTGCCGTCCAAAAACAACGCTTTTTTACACTCCTGTCTCCCTTTCTCTTGGAAACAATGACTTACATCAATTCTTTTACATAATTCTTGTTTCTCATGACATTTCTAACATTGCCCACAATTATCAACTTTCTAAGTCTTTCTGAGCAGGAGAAATCGCAAAACATAGTCATTTCTTCATTGCCGTCCAAAAACAACGCTTTTTTACACTCCGGTCTCCCTTTCTCTTGGAAACAATGACTTACATCAATTCTTTTACATAATTCTTGTTTCTCATGACATTTCTAACATTGCCCACAATTATCAACTTTCTAAGTCTTTCTGAGCAGGAGAAATCGCAAAACATAGTCATTTCTTCATTGCCGTCCAAAAACAACGCTTTTTTACACTCCGGTCTCCTTTTCTCTTGGAAACAATGACTTACATCAATTCTTTTACATAATTCTTGTTTCTCATGACATTTCTAACATTGCCCACAATTATCAACTTTCTAAGTCTTTCTGAGCAGGAGAAATCGCAAAACATAGTCATTTCTTCATTGCCGTCCAAAAACAACGCTTTTTTACACTCCTGTCTCCCTTTCTCTTGGAAACAATGACTTACATCAATTCTTTTACATAATTCTTGTTTCTCATGACATTTCTAACATTGCCCACAATTATCAACTTTCTAAGTCTTTCTGAGCAGGAGAAATCGCAAAACATAGTCATTTCTTCATTGCCGTCCAAAAACAACGCTTTTTTACACTCCGGTCTCCCTTTCTCTTGGAAACAATGACTTACATCAATTCTTTTACATAATTCATGTTTCTCATGACATTTCTAACATTGCCCACAATTATCAACTTTCTAAGTCTTTCTGAGCAAGAGAAATAAAAAAACAGTCATTTCTTCATTGCCGTCCAAAAACAACGCTTTTTTACACTCCGGTCTCCCTTTCTCTTGGAAACAATGACTTACATCAATTCTTTTACATAATTCTTGTTTCTCATGACATTTCTAACATTGCCCACAATTATCAACTTTCTAAGTCTTTCTGAGCAGGAGAAATCGCAAAACATAGTCATTTCTTCATTGCCGTCCAAAAAAAACGCTTTTTTACACTCCTGTCTCCCTTTCTCTTGGAAACAATGACTTACATCAATTCTTTTACATAATTCTTGTTTCTCATGACATTTCTAACATTGCCCACAATTATCAACTTTCTAAGTCTTTCTGAGCAGGAGAAATCGCAAAACATAGTCATTTCTTCATTGCCGTCCAAAAACAACGCTTTTTTACACTCCGGTCTCCCCTTCTCTTGGAAACAATGACTTACATCAATTCTTTTACATAATTCTTGTTTCTCATGACATTTCTAACATTGCCCACAATTATCAACTTTCTAAGTCTTTCTGAGCAAGAGAAATCGCAAAACAGTCATTTCTTCATTGCCGTCCAAAAACAACGCTTTTTTACACTCCGGTCTCCCTTTCTCTTGGAAACAATGACTTACATCAATTCTTTTACATAATTCTTGTTTCTCATGACATTACTAACATTTCCCACAATTATCAACTTTCTAAGTCTTTCTGAGCAGGAGAAATCGCAAAACATAGTCATTTCTTCATTGCCGTCCAAAAAAAACGCTTTTTTACACTCCTGTCTCCCTTTCTCTTGGAAACAATGACTTACATCAATTCTTTTACATAATTCTTGTTTCTCATGACATTTCTAACATTGCCCACAATTATCAACTTTCTAAGTCTTTCTGAGCAGGAGAAATCGCAAAACATAGTCATTTCTTCATTGCCGTCCAAAAACAACGCTTTTTTACACTCCGGTCTCCCTTTCTCTTGGAAACAATGACTTACATCAATTCTTTTACATAATTCTTGTTTCTCATGACATTTCTAACATTGCCCACAATTATCAACTTTCTAAGTCTTTCTTAGCAAGAGAAATCGCAAAACAGTCATTTCTTCATTGCCGTCCAAAAACAACGCTTTTTTACACTCCGGTCTCCCTTTCTCTTGGAAACAATGACTTACATCAATTCTTTTACATAATTCTTGTTTCTCATGACATTTCTAACATTGCCCACAATTATCAACTTTCTAAGTCTTTCTGAGCAAGAGAAATCGCAAAACAGTCATTTCTTCATTGCCATCCAAAAACAACGCTTTTTTACACTCCGGTCTCCCTTTCTCTTGGAAACAATGACTTACATCAATTCTTTTACATAATTCTTGTTTCTCATGACATTTCTAACATTGCCCACAATTATCAACTTTCTAAGTCTTTCTGAGCAGGAGAAAA
>NW_027446977.1:0-40271 GCF_038048845.1 Mixophyes fleayi | reverse complement strand
TTCATGAATTATGAATCATGAATCATGAATTGAATCATGGATCATGAATCGAATCATGAATCATGAATCGAATCATGAATTATGAATCATGAATCATGAATTGAATCATGAATTGAATCATGAATCATGAATCGAATCATGAATCGAAACATGAATCATGAATTGAATCATGAATCATGAATTGAATCATGAATTATGAATCGAAACACGAATAATGAAATGAATCATGAATCATGTAACGAATCATAAATCAATAATCATGAATCGAATCATGAATCATGAATTGAATCATGAATCATGAATTGAATCATAAATCATGAATTGAATCATGAATCATGAATCATGAATCATGAATCATGAATCGAATCATGAATTATGAATCATGAATCATGAATTGAATCATGAATTGAATCATGAATCATGAATCGAATCATGAATCATGAATCGAAACATGAATCATGAATTGAATCATGAATCATGAATTAAATAATAAATCATGAATCATGAATTGAATCATGAATCATGAATCGAATCATGAATCATGAATCATGAATTGATTCATAAATTGAATCATAAATCATAAATCATGAATTGAATCATGAATCATGAATCATGAATTGAATCATGAATCATGAATCAAATCATGAATCATGAATTAAATAATGAATCATAAATCATGGATTGAATCATGAATCATGAATCGAATCATGAATCATGAATTAAATAATGAATCATGAATCATGAATTGAATCATGAATCATGAATCGAATCATGAATCATGAATTAAATAATGAATCATGAATCATGATTTGAATCATAAATCATGAATCTAATCATGAATCATGAATCGAATCATGAATCATGAATTGAATCATGAATCATGAATCGAATCATGAATCATAAATCATGAATTATGAATCATGAATCGAATCATGAATCATGAATTGAATCTTGAATCATGAATTGAATCTTGAATCATGAATCATGAATCGAATCATGAATCATGAATTGAATCTTGAATCATGAATTGAATCTTGAATCATAAATCATGAATTATGAATCATGAATCGAATCATGAATCATGAATTGAATCATAAATCATGAATCATGAATTGAATCATGAATCATGAAATGAATCATGAATTGAATCATGAATTGAATCATAAATCATGAATCATGAATTGAATCATGAATCATGAATCGAATCATGAATCATGAATTGAATCATGAATCATGAATCATGAATCATGAATCATGAATCATGAATTGAATCATAAATCATGAATTGAATCATGAATCATGAATTGAATCATGAATCATGAATCGAATCCTGAATCATGAATCATGAATTGAATCATGAATCATGAATTGAATCATGAATCATGAATCATGAATTGAATCATAAATTGAATCATAAATCATAAATCATGAATTAAATAATGAATCATGAATCATGAATTGAATCATGAATCATGAATCAAATCATGAATCATGAATTGAATCATGAATCATGAATTGAATCATGAATCATGAATTGAATCATGAATCATGAATCATGAATCGAATCATGAATCATGAATTGAATCATGAATCATGAATCGAATCATGAATCATGAATCATGAATCGAATCATGAATCATGAATCATGAATCGAATTATGAATCATGAATTGAATCACAAATCATGAATTGAATCATGAATCATGAATCATGAATCATGAATCGAATCATAACTTATGAATCATGAATCATGAATTGAATCATAAATTGAATCATAAATCATAAATCATGAATTAAATAATGAATCGAATCATGAATAATGAATTGAATCATGAATCATGAATTGAATCATGAATCATGAATTGAATCATGAATCATGAATCATGAATCGAATCATGAATCATGATTCGAATCATGAATCATGAATCATGAATCGAATCATGAATCATGAATTGAATCATGAATCATGAATTGAATCATGAATCATGAATCATGAATCATGAAATAAATCATAAATTATGAATCATGAATCATGAATTGAATCATGAATTGAATCATAAATCATGAATCATGAATTGAATCATGAATCATAAATCGAATGATGAATCATGAATTGAATCATGAATCATAAATCATGAATCGAATCATGAATCATGAATTATGAATCGAATCATGAATCATGAATTGAATCATAAATCATGAATCATGAATTGAATCATGAATCATGAATCATAAATCGAATCATGAATCATGAATTGAATCATGAATCATGAATCATGAATTGAATCATGAATAATGAATCATGAATTGAATCATGAATCATGATTCGAATCATGAATTGAATAATAAATCATGAATCATGATGTGAATCATGAATCATGAATCGAATCATGAATCATGAATCATGAATTGAATCATGAATTGAATCATGAATCATGAATCATGAATCGAATCATGAATCATGAATCATGAATTGAATCATGAATTGAATCATGAATCATGAATCATGAATTAAATCATGAATCATGAATCATGAATCAAATCATGAATCATGAATCGAATCATGAATTATGAATCATGAATCATGAATTGAATCATGGATCATGAATCGAATCATGAATCATGAATCGAATCATGAATTATGAATCATGAATCATGAATTGAATCATGAATTGAATCATGAATCATGAATCGAATCATGAATCGAAACATGAATCATGAATTGAATCATGAATCATGAATTGAATCATGAATTATGAATCGAAACACGAATAATGAAATGAATCATGAATCATGTAACGAATCATAAATCAATAATCATGAATCGAATCATGAATCATGAATTGAATCATGAATCATGAATTGAATCATAAATCATGAATTGAATCATGAATCATGAATCATGAATCATGAATCATGAATCGAATCATGAATTATGAATCATGAATCATGAATTGAATCATGAATTGAATCATGAATCATGAATCGAATCATGAATCATGAATCGAAACATGAATCATGAATTGAATCATGAATCATGAATTAAATAATAAATCATGAATCATGAATTGAATCATGAATCATGAATCGAATCATGAATCATGAATCATGAATTGATTCATAAATTGAATCATAAATCATAAATCATGAATTGAATCATGAATCATGAATCATGAATTGAATCATGAATCATGAATCAAATCATGAATCATGAATTAAATAATGAATCATAAATCATGGATTGAATCATGAATCATGAATCGAATCATGAATCATGAATTAAATAATGAATCATGAATCATGAATTGAATCATGAATCATGAATCGAATCATGAATCATGAATTAAATAATGAATCATGAATCATGATTTGAATCATAAATCATGAATCTAATCATGAATCATGAATCGAATCATGAATCATGAATTGAATCATGAATCATGAATCGAATCATGAATCATAAATCATGAATTATGAATCATGAATCGAATCATGAATCATGAATTGAATCTTGAATCATGAATTGAATCTTGAATCATGAATCATGAATCGAATCATGAATCATGAATTGAATCTTGAATCATGAATTGAATCTTGAATCATAAATCATGAATTATGAATCATGAATCGAATCATGAATCATGAATTGAATCATAAATCATGAATCATGAATTGAATCATAATTCATGAATCGAATCATGATTCATGAATTGAATCATGAATCATGAATCATGAATCATGAATCGAATCATGAATCATGAATTGAATCATGAATCTTGAATTGAATCATGAATCATGAATCATGAATCATGAATTGAATCATGAATCATGAATCATGAATTGAATCATGAATCATGAATCGAATCATGAATCATGAATCATGAATTGAATCATGAATCATGAATTGAATCATGAATCATGAATTGAATCATGAATCATGAATTGAATCATGAATCATGAATCATGAATTGAATCATGAATCATGAATCATGAATTGAATCATGAATCATGAATCAAATCATGAATCATGAATTAAATAATGAATCATGAATCATGAATTGAATCATGAATCATGAATCGAATCATGAATCATCAATTAAATAATGAATCATGAATCATGATTTGAATCATAAATCATGAATCTAATCATGAATCATGAATCGAATCATGAATCATGAATTGAATCATGAATCATGAATCGAATCATGAATCATGAATCGAATCATGAATCATAAATCATGAATTATGAATCATGAATCGAATCATGAATCATGAATTGAATCTTGAATCATGAATTGAATCTTGAATCATGAATCATGAATCATGAATTGAATCATGAATTATGAATCATGAATCATGAATTGAATCATGAATCATGAATGAAATCATGAATCATGAATCGAATCATGAATCATGAAATGAATCATGAATTGAATCATGAATTGAATCATAAATCATGAATCATGAATTGAATCATGAATCATGAATCGAATCATGAATCATGAATTGAATCATGAATCATGAATTAAATCATGAATCATGAATCATAAATCATGAATTGAATCATGAATCATGAATCATGAATTAAATCATGAATCATGAATCGAATCATGAATCATGAATTGAATCATGAATCATGAATCATGAATTGAATCATGAATCATGAATCATGAAATGAATCATGAATCATGAATTGAATCATGAATCATGAATCGAATCATGAATCATGAATTAAATAATGAATCATGAATTGAATCATGAATCATGAATCGAATCATGAATCATGAATTAAATAATGAATCATGAATTGAATCATGAATCATGAATCGAATCATGAATCATGAATTAAATAATGAATCATGAATTGAATCATGAATCATGAATCATGAATTGAATCATGAATCATGAATTGAATCATAAATTGAATCATAAATCATAAATCATGAATTGAATCACGATTCATGAATCATGAATTATGAATTATGAATCGAATCATGATTCATGAATTATGAATCATGAATCATGAATCATGAATCGATTCATGAATCATGAATCATGAATCGATTCATGAATCATGAATCATGAATCGAATCATGAATCATGAAATGAATCATGAATTGAATCATGAATTGAATCATAAATCATGAATCATGAATTGAATCATGAATCATGAAATGAATCATGAATTGAATCATGAATTGAATCATAAATCATGAATCATGAATTGAATCATGAATCATGAATCGAATCATGAATCATGAATTGAATCATGAATCATGAATCATGAATTGAATCATGAATCATGAATCGAATCCTGAATCATGAATCATGAATTGAATCATGAATCATGAATTGAATCATAAATTGAATCATAAATCATAAATCATGAATTAAATAATGAATCATGAATCATGAATTGAATCATGAATCATGAATCAAATCATGAATCATGAATTGAATCATGAATCATGAATTGAATCATGAATCATGAATTGAATCATGAATCATGAATCATGAATCGAATCATGAATCATGAATTGAATCATGAATCATGAATTGAATCATGAACCATAAATCATGAATCGAATCATGAATCATGAATCATGAATCGAATTATGAATCATGAATTGAATCACGAATCATGAATTGAATCATGAATCATGAATCATGAATCATGAATCGAATCATAACTTATGAATCATGAATCATGAATTGAATCATAAATTGAATCATAAATCATAAATCATGAATTAAATAATGAATCGAATCATGAATCATGAATTGAATCATGAATCATGAATTGAATCATGAATCATGAATTGAATCATGAATCATGAATCATGAATCGAATCATGAATCATGATTCGAATCATGAATCATGAATCGAATCATGAATCATGAATCATGAATCATGAATCGAATCATGAATCATGAATTGAATCATGAATCATGAATTGAATCATGAATCATGAATCATGAATCATGAAATAAATCATAAATTATGAATCATGAATCATGAATTGAATTATGAATTGAATCATAAATCATGAATCATGAATTGAATCATGAATCATAAATCGAATGATGAATCATGAATTGAATCATGAATCATAAATCATGAATCGAATCATGAATCATGAATTATGAATCGAATCATGAATCATGATTTGAATCATGAATCATGAATTGAATCATGAATCATGAATCATAAATCGAATCATGAATCATGAATTGAATCATGAATCATGAATCATGAATTGAATCATGAATAATGAATCATGAGTTGAATCATGAATCATGATTTGAATCATGAATTGAATAATAAATCATGAATCATGATGTGAATCATGAATCATGAATCGAATCATGAATCATAAATCATGAATTGAATCATGAATTGAATCATGAATCATGAATCATGAATCGAATCATGAATCATGAATCATGAATTGAATCATGAATTGAATCATGAATCATGAATCATGAATTAAATCATGAATCATGAATCATGAATCAAATCATGAATCATGACTCGAATCATGAATTATGAATCATGAATCATGAATTAAATCATGAATCATGAATCGAATCATGAATCATGAATCGAATCATGAATTATGAATCATGAATCAAGAATTGAATCATGAATTGAATCATGAATCATGAATCGAATCATGAATCATGAATCGAAACATGAATCATGAATTGAATCATGAATCATGAATTGAATCATGAATTATGAATCGAAACACGAATAATGAAATGAATCATGAATCATGAAACGAATCATAAATCAATAATCATGAATCGAATCATGAATCATGAATTGAATCATGAATCATGAATTGAATCATAAATCATGAATTGAATCATGAATCATGAATCATGAATCATGAATCGAATCATGAATTATGAATCATGAATCATGAATTGAATCATGAATTGAATCATGAATCATGAATCGAATCATGAATCATGAATCGAAACATGAATCATGAATTGAATCATGAATCATGAATTGAATCATGAATTATGAATCAAAACACGAATAATGAAATGAATCATGAATCATGAAACGAATCATAAATCAATAATCATGAATCGAATCATGAATCATGAATTGAATCATGAATCATGAATTGAATCATGAATCATGAAACGAATCATAAATCAATAATCATGAATCGAATCATGAATCATGAATTGAATCATGAATCATGAATTGAATCATAAATCAAGAATTGAATCATGAATCATGAATCATGAATCATGAATCATGAATTGAATCATGAATCATGAATCGAATCATGAATCATGAATCATGAATCGAATTATGAATCATGAATTGAATCATGAATCATGAATTGAATCATGAATCATGAATCGAATCATGAAACATGAATTTAATCATGAATCATGAATTGAATCATGAATCATTAATTGCATCATGAATTATGAATTGAATCATGAATCATTAATCATGAATTAAATCATGAATCATGAAATGAATCATGAATTGAATCATGAATCATGAATCATGAATTGAATCATGAATCATGAAATGAATCATGAATTGAATCATGAATCATGAATCAAATCATGAATCATGAATTGAATCATGAATCATAAATTGAATCATAATTCATGAATCGAATCATGAATCATGAATTGAATCACGAATAATGAATTGAATCATGAACTGAATCATAAATCATGAATCATGAATTGAATCATGAATCATGAATCAAATCATGAATCATGAATTGAATCATGAATCATGAATCATGAATCATGAATCGAATCATGAATCATGAATTGAATCATGAATCATGAATTGAACCATGAATCATGAATCATGAATTGAATCATTCATCATGAATCATGAATAGAATCATGAATCATGAATCGAATCATGAATCATGAATTGAATCATGAATCATGAATCATGAATTGATTCATGAATCATGAATCGAATCATGAATCATGAATCATGAATCATGAATCGAATCATGAATCATGAATTGAATCATGAATCATGAATTGAACCATGAATCATGAATCATGAATCATGAATTGAATCATTCATCATGAATCATGAATAGAATCATGAATCATGAATCGAATCATGAATCATGAATTGAATCATGAATCATGAATTGAATCATGAATTATGAATCGAAACACGAATCATGAAATGAATCATGAATCATGAAACGAATCATAAATCAATAATCATGAATCAAATCATGAATCATGAATTGAATCATGAATCATGAATTAAATCATAAATCATGAATTGAATCATGAATCATGAATCATGAATCATGAATCGAATCATGAATCATGAATTGAATCATAAATCATGAATTGAATCATGAATCATGAATCATGAATCATGAATCATGAATCATGAATCGAATCATGAATCATGAATTGAATCATGAATCATGAATCGAATCATGAATCTCGAATCATGAATTGAATCATGAATCATGAATTGAATCATAAATCATGAATCATGAATTGAATCATAAATCATAAATCGAATCATGAATCATAAATTGAATCATGAAACATGAATCATGAATCGTATCATGAATCATGAATCATGAATCGAATTATGAATCATGAATTGAATCATGAATGATGAATTTAATCATGAATCATGAATCGAATCATGAAACATGAATTGAATCATGAATCATGAATTAAATCATGAATCATGAATTGCATCATGAATCATGAATTGAATCATGAATCATTAATCATGAAACGAATCATAAATCAATAATCATGAATCGAATCATGAATCATGAATTGAATCATGAATCATGAATTGAATCATGAATCATGAAACGAATCATAAATCAATAATCATGAATCGAATCATGAATCATGAATTGAATCATGAATCATGAATTGAATCGTAAATCAAGAATTGAATCATGAATCATGAATCATGAATCATGAATCATGAATTGAATCATGAATCATGAATCGAATCATGAATCATGAATCATGAATCGAATTATGAATCATGAATTGAATCATGAATCATGAATTTAATCATGAATCATGAATCGAATCATGAAACATGAATTTAATCTTGAATCATGAATTGCATCATGAATTATGAATTGAATCATGAATCATTAATCATGAATTAAATCATGAATCATGAAATGAATCATGAATTGAATCATGAATCATGAATCATGAATTGAATCATGAATCATGAAATGAATCATGAATTGAATCATGAATCATGAATTGAATCATGAATCATGAATCAAATCATGAATCATGAATTGAATCATGAATCATAAATTGAATCATAATTCATGAATCGAATCATGAATCATGAATTGAATCATGAATCATGAATCATGAATCATGAATCGAATCATAAATCAATAATCATGAATCGAATCATGAATCATGAATTGAATCATGAATCATGAATCAAATCATGAATCATGAATTGAATCATGAATCATGAATCATGAATCATGAATCGAATCATGAATCATTTATTGAATCATGAAACATTAATCATGAATCATGAATTGAATCATGAATCATGAATCATGAATTGATTCATGAATCATGAATCGAATCATGAATCATGAATCATGAATCATGAATCGAATCATGAATCATGAATTGAATCATGAATCATGAATTGAACCATGAATCATGAATCATGAATTGATTCATGAATCATGAATCGAATCATGAATCATGAATCATGAATCATGAATCGAATCATGAATCATGAATTGAATCATGAATCATGAATTGAATCATGAATCATGAATCATGAATTGATTCATGAATCATGAATCGAATCATGAATCATGAATCATGAATCATGAATCGAATCATGAATCATGAATTGAATCATTCATCATGAATCATGAATAGAATCATGAATCATGAATCGAATCATGAATCATGAATTGAATCATGAATCATGAATTGAATCATGAATTATGAATCGAAACACGAATCATGAAATGAATCATGAATCATGAAACGAATCATAAATCAATAATCATGAATCGAATCATGAATCATGAATTGAATCATGAATTATGAATCGAAACACGAATCATGAAATGAATCATGAATCATGAAACGAATCATAAATCAATAATCATGAATCGAATCATGAATCATGAATTGAATCATGAATCATGAATTAAATCATAAATCATGAATTGAATCATGAATCATGAATCATGAATCATGAATCGTATCATGAATCATGAATCATAAATCATGAATTGAATTACGAATCATGAATCATGAATTGAATCATGAATCATGAATTGAATCATAAATCATGAATTGAATCATGAATCATGAATCATGAATCATGAATCATGAATCGAATCATGAATCATGAATTGAATCATGAATCATGAATCGAATCATGAATCTCGAATCATGAATTGAATCATGAATCATGAATTGAATCATAAATCATGAATAATGAATTGAATCATAAATCATAAATCGAATCATGAATCATAAATTGAATCATGAAACATGAATCATGAATCGTATCATGAATCATGAATCATGAATCGAATTATGAATCATGAATTGAATCATGAATGATGAATTTAATCATGAATCATGAATCGAATCATGAAACATGAATTGAATCATGAATCATGAATTAAATCATGAATCATGAATTGCATCATGAATCATGAATTGAATCATGAATCATTAATCATGAACTAAATCATGAATCATGAAATGAATCATGAATTGAATCATGAATCATGAATCATGAATTGAATCATGAATCATGAAATGAATCATAAATGGAATCATGAATTGAATCATAAATCATAAATCATGAATCATGAATTAAATCATGAATCATGAATCAAATCATGAATCATGAATCAAATCATGAATCATGAATTGAATCATGAATCATGAATCATGAATCATGAATCGAATCATGAATCATGAATTGAATCATGAATTGAATCATGAATCATGAATCATCAATCATGAATTGAATCATGAATCATGAATCATGAATTGATTCATGAATCATGAATCGAATCATGAATCATGAATCATGAATTGAATCATGAATCATGAATTGAATCATGAATCGAATCATGAATCATAAATCGAATCATGAATCATGAATTAAATAATGAATCATGAATCATGAATCGAATCATGAATCATGAATTGAATCATGAATCATGAATCGAATCATGAATCATGAATCGAATCGTGAATCATGAATTGAATCATGAATCATGAATTGAATCATGAATCATGAATCGAATCATGAATCATGAATTGAATCATGAATCATGAATTGAGTCATGAATCATGAATCATGAATTGAATCATGAATCATGAATCATGAATCGAATCATGAATCATGAATCATGAATTGAATCACAAATTGAATCATAAATTATAAATCATGAATTGAATCATGAATCATGAATCGAATCATGAATCATGAATTGAATCATGAATCATGAATTGAATCTTGAATTGAATCATAAATCATGAATCATGAATTGAATCATGAATCATGAATCATAAATTGAATCATGAATTATGAATCGAATCATGAATCATGAATTAAATAATGAATCATAATTCATGATTTGAATCATAAATCATGAATCTAATCATGAATCATGAATCGAATCATGAATTATGAATTGAATCATGAATCATGAATCATGAATCATGAATCATGAATCGAATCATGAATCTTGAATCGAATCATGAATCATGAATTGAGTCATGAATCATGAATTGAATCATGAATCATGAATCATGTTTTGAATCATGAATCATGAATCATGAATTGAATCATGAATCATGAATCATGTATTGAATCATGAATCATGAATCATGAATTGAATCATGAATCATGAATCATGAATCGAATCATGAATCATGAATTGAATCATGAATCATGAATTGAATCATAAATCATGAATCATGAATTGAATCATGAATCATAAATCGAATCATGAGTCATGAATTGAATCATGAATCATGAATCGAATCATGAATCATGAATCATGAATCGAATCATGAATCATGAATCATGAATTGAATCATTTAATCATGAATCATGAATTGAATCATGAATCGTGAATCGAATCATGAATCATGAATTGAATCATAAATCATGAATTGAATCATGAATCATGAATCATGAATCATGAATCGAATCATAAATCATGAATCATGTATTGAATCATGAATCATAAATCATGAATCATGAATTGAATCATGAAATGAATCATGAATCATGAATTGAATCATAATTTGAATCATGAATCATGAATCATGAATCATGAATCCTGAATTGAATCATGAATCATGAATTGAATCATGAAATGAATCATGAATCATGAATCATGAATCATGAATCATGAATCATGAATCATGAATCGAATCATGAAATGAATCATGAATCATGAATTGAATCATAATTTGAATCACGAATCATGAATCATGAATCATGAATCGAATCATGAATCATGAATCCTGAATTGAATCATGAATCATGAATTGAATCATGAAATGAATCATGAATCATGAATCATGAATCATGAATCGAATCATGAATCATGAATTGAATCATGAATCGAATCATGAATCATGAATCCTGAATTGAATCATGAATCATGAATTGAATCATGAAATGAATCATGAATCATGAATCATGAATCATGAATCGAATTATGAATCATGAATCATGCATTGAATCATGAATCATGAATTGAATCATGAATTGAATCATAAATCATGAATCATGAATTGAATCATGAATCATGAATCGAATCATGAATCATGAATTGAATCATGAATCATGAATCGAATCATGAATCATGAATTGAATCATGAATCATGAATTGAGTCATGAATCATGAATCATGAATTGAATCATGAATCATGAATCATGAATCGAATCATGAATCATGAATCATGAATTGAATCACAAATTGAATCATAAATCATAAATCATGAATTGAATCATGAATCATGAATCGAATCATGAATCATGAATTGAATCATGAATCATGAATTGAATCATGAATTGAATCATAAATCATGAATTATGAATTGAATCATGAATCATGAATCATAAATTGAATCATGAATTATGAATCGAATCATGAATCATGAATTAAATAATGAATCATAATTCATGATTTGAATCATGAATCATGAATTGAATCATGAATCATGAATCATAAATTGAATCATGAATTATGAATCGAATCATGAATCATGAATTAAATAATGAATCATAATTCATGATTTGAATCATAAATCATGAATTTAATCATGAATCATGAATCAAATCATGAATTATGAATTGAATCATGAATCATGAATCATGAATCGAATCATGAATCTTGAATCGAATCATGAATCATGAATTGAATCATGAATCATGAATTGAATCATGAATCATGAATCATGTATTGAATCATGAATCATGAATCATGAATTGAATCATGAATCATGAATCATGTATTGAATCATGAATCATGAATTGAATCATGAATCATGAATCATGTATTGAATCATGAATCATGAATCATGAATTGAATCATGAATCATGAATCGAATCATGAATCATGAATTGAATCATGAATCATGAATTGAATCATAAATCATGAATCATGAATTGAATCATGAATCATAAATCGAATCATGAATCATGAATTGAATCATGAATCATGAATCGAATCATGAATCATGAATCATGAATCAAATCATGAATCATGAATTGAATCATTTAATCATGAATCATGAATTGAATCATGAATCGTGAATTGAATCATGAATCATGAATTGAATCATGAATCATCAATTGAATCATAAATCATGAATTGATTCATGAATCATGAATCATGAATCATGAATTGAATCATGAAATGAATCATGAATCATGAATTGAATCATAATTTGAATCATGAATCATGAATCATGAATCATGAATCATGAATCGAATCATGAATCATGAATCCTGAATTGAATCATGAATCATGAATTGAATCATGAAATGAATCATGAATCATGAATCATGAATCGAATCATGAAATGAATCATGAATCATGAATTGAATCATAATTTGAATCATGAATCATGAATCATGAATCATGAATCATGAATCGAATCATGAATCATGAATCCTGAATTGAATCATGAATCATGAATTGAATCATGAAATGAATCATGAATCATGAATCATGAATCATGAATCGAATCATGAATCTCGAATCATGAATTGAATCATGAATCATGAATTGAATCATGAATTGAATCATAAATTGAATCATGAATCATAAATTGAATCATGAATCATGAATCATGAATCGAATCATGAATCATGAATCATGAATCATGAATCGAATCATAAATCTCGAATCATGAATTGAATCATGAATCATGAATTGAATCATGAATTGAATCATAAATCATGAATCATGAATTAAATCATGAATCATAAATTGAATCATAATACAAGAATCGAATTATGAATCATGAATTGAATCATGAATCATGAATCAAATCATGAATCATGAATTAAATCATGAATCATAAATTGAATCATAAATCATGAATCATGAATTGAATCATGAATCATGAATCGAATCATGAATCATGAATCGAATCATGAATCATGAATTAAATAATGAATCATGAATCATGAATTGAAGCATGAATCATGAATCGAATCATGAATCATGAATTAAATAATGAATCATGAATCATGATTTGAATCATAAATCATCAATCTAATCATGAATCATGAATCGAATCATGAATCATGAATCGAATCATGAATCATGAATTGAATCATGAATCATGAATTAAATCATGAATCATGAATCATGAATTGAATCATGAATCATGAATCATGAATTGAATCATGAATCATGAATCATGAATTGAATCATGAATCATGAATCATGAATCATGAATCATGAATCATGAATTGAATCATGAATCATGAATTGAATCATGAATCATGAATTGAATCATGAATCATGAATCATGAATCATGAATTGAATCATGAATCATGAATCATGAATTGAATCATGAATCATGAATCGAATCATGAATCATGAATTAAATAATGAATCATGAATCATGAATCGAATCATGAATCATGAATCGAATCATGAATCATGAATCGAATCATGAATCATGAATTAAATAATGAATCATGAATCATGATTTGAATCATAAATCATCAATCTAATCATGAATCATGAATCGAATCATGAATCATGAATTGAATCATGAATCATGAATCGAATCATGAATCATGAATCGAATCATGAATCATGAATTAAATAATGAATCATGAATCATGAATTGAATCATGAATCATGAATCGAATCATGAATCATGAATTAAATAATGAATCATGAATCATGATTTGAATCATAAATCATCAATCTAATCATGAATTATGAATCGAATCATGAATCATGAATTGAATCATGAATCATGAATCGAATCATGAATCATGAATCATGAATCATGAATCATGAATTGAATCTTGAATCATGAATCATGAATCATGAATTGAATCATGAATCATGAAATGAATCATAAATTGAATCATGAATCATGAATTGAATCATGAATCATGAATCAAATCATGAATCATGAATTGAATCATGAATCATGAATCGAATCATGAATTGAATCATAAATCATGAATCATGAATTGAATCATGAATCATGAATCGAATCATGAGTCATGAATTGAATCATGAATCATGAATTGAGTCATGAATCATGAATCATTAATTGAATCATGAATCATGAATCATGAATCGAATCATGAATCATGAATCATGAATTGAATCTCAAATTGAATCATAAATCATAAATCATGAATTGAATCATGAATCATGAATCGAATCATGAATCATGAATTGAATCATAAATCATGAATTGAATCATGAATCATGAATCATGTATTGAATCATGAATCATGAATCATGAATTGAATCATGAATCATGAATCGAATCATGAATCATAAATCGAATCATGAATCATGAATTGAATCATGAATCATGAATCGAATCATGAATCATGAATTGAATCATTTAATCATGAATCATGAATTGAATCATGAATCGTGAATCGAATCATGAATCATGAATTGAATCATGAATCATGAATTGAATCATGAATCATGAATCATGAATCGAATCATGAATTATGAATCATGAATCATGAATCGAATCATGAATCATGAATTGAATCATGAATCATGAATCGAATCATGAATCATGAATCATGAATTGAATCATGAATCATAAATCATGAATTGAATCATAATTCATGAATTGGATCATGAATCATGAATTCAATCATGAATCATGAATCGAATCATGAATCATGAATTAAATAAGGAATCATGAATCATGATTTGAATCATAAATCATGAATCATGAATTGAATCATGAATCATGAATTGAATCACGAATCATGAATCATGAATCATGAATTGAATCATGAATCATGAATCATGATTCATGAATTGAATCATAAATCATGAATCATGAATTGAATCATGAATCATAAATTGAATCATGAATCATGAAATGAATCATGAATTGAATCATGAATCATGAATTGAATCATGAATCATGAATTGAATCATGAATCATGAATTGAATCATGAATCATGAAACATGAATCATGAATTGAATCATGAATCATGAATCATGAATTGAATCATGAATCATGAATCGAATCATGAATCATGAATTAAATAATGAATCATGAATCATGAATCGAATCATGAATCATGAATCATGAATTGAATCACAAATTGAATCATAAATCATAAATCATGAATTGAATCATGAATCATGAATCGAATCATGAATCATGAATTGAATCATGAATCATGAATTGAATCATGAATTGAATCATAAATCATGAATTATGAATTGAATCATGAATCATGAATCATAAATTGAATCATGAATTATGAATCGAATCATGAATCATGAATTAAATAATGAATCATAATTCATGATTTGAATCATGAATCATGAATTGAATCATGAATCATGAATCATAAATTGAATCATGAATTATGAATCGAATCATGAATCATGAATTAAATAATGAATCATAATTCATGATTTGAATCATAAATCATGAATTTAATCATGAATCATGAATCAAATCATGAATTATGAATTGAATCATGAATCATGAATCATGAATCGAATCATGAATCTTGAATCGAATCATGAATCATGAATTGAATCATGAATCATGAATTGAATCATGAATCATGAATCATGTATTGAATCATGAATCATGAATCATGAATTGAATCATGAATCATGAATCATGTATTGAATCATGAATCATGAATTGAATCATGAATCATGAATCATGTATTGAATCATGAATCATGAATCATGAATTGAATCATGAATCATGAATCGAATCATGAATCATGAATTGAATCATGAATCATGAATTGAATCATAAATCATGAATCATGAATTGAATCATGAATCATAAATCGAATCATGAATCATGAATTGAATCATGAATCATGAATCGAATCATGAATCATGAATCATGAATCAAATCATGAATCATGAATTGAATCATTTAATCATGAATCATGAATTGAATCATGAATCGTGAATTGAATCATGAATCATGAATTGAATCATGAATCATCAATTGAATCATAAATCATGAATTGATTCATGAATCATGAATCATGAATCATGAATTGAATCATGAAATGAATCATGAATCATGAATTGAATCATAATTTGAATCATGAATCATGAATCATGAATCATGAATCATGAATCGAATCATGAATCATGAATCCTGAATTGAATCATGAATCATGAATTGAATCATGAAATGAATCATGAATCATGAATCATGAATCGAATCATGAAATGAATCATGAATCATGAATTGAATCATAATTTGAATCATGAATCATGAATCATGAATCATGAATCATGAATCGAATCATGAATCATGAATCCTGAATTGAATCATGAATCATGAATTGAATCATGAAATGAATCATGAATCATGAATCATGAATCATGAATCGAATCATGAATCTCGAATCATGAATTGAATCATGAATCATGAATTGAATCATGAATTGAATCATAAATTGAATCATGAATCATAAATTGAATCATGAATCATGAATCATGAATCGAATCATGAATCATGAATCATGAATCATGAATCGAATCATAAATCTCGAATCATGAATTGAATCATGAATCATGAATTGAATCATGAATTGAATCATAAATCATGAATCATGAATTAAATCATGAATCATAAATTGAATCATAATACAAGAATCGAATTATGAATCATGAATTGAATCATGAATCATGAATCAAATCATGAATCATGAATTAAATCATGAATCATAAATTGAATCATAAATCATGAATCATGAATTGAATCATGAATCATGAATCGAATCATGAATCATGAATCGAATCATGAATCATGAATTAAATAATGAATCATGAATCATGAATTGAAGCATGAATCATGAATCGAATCATGAATCATGAATTAAATAATGAATCATGAATCATGATTTGAATCATAAATCATCAATCTAATCATGAATCATGAATCGAATCATGAATCATGAATCGAATCATGAATCATGAATTGAATCATGAATCATGAATTAAATCATGAATCATGAATCATGAATTGAATCATGAATCATGAATCATGAATTGAATCATGAATCATGAATCATGAATTGAATCATGAATCATGAATCATGAATCATGAATCATGAATCATGAATTGAATCATGAATCATGAATTGAATCATGAATCATGAATTGAATCATGAATCATGAATCATGAATCATGAATTGAATTATGAATCATGAATCATGAATTGAATCATGAATCATGAATCGAATCATGAATCATGAATTAAATAATGAATCATGAATCATGAATCGAATCATGAATCATGAATCGAATCATGAATCATGAATCGAATCATGAATCATGAATTAAATAATGAATCATGAATCATGATTTGAATCATAAATCATCAATCTAATCATGAATCATGAATCGAATCATGAATCATGAATTGAATCATGAATCATGAATCGAATCATGAATCATGAATCGAATCATGAATCATGAATTAAATAATGAATCATGAATCATGAATTGAATCATGAATCATGAATCGAATCATGAATCATGAATTAAATAATGAATCATGAATCATGATTTGAATCATAAATCATCAATCTAATCATGAATTATGAATCGAATCATGAATCATGAATTGAATCATGAATCATGAATCGAATCATGAATCATGAATCATGAATCATGAATCATGAATTGAATCTTGAATCATGAATCATGAATCATGAATTGAATCATGAATCATGAAATGAATCATAAATTGAATCATGAATCATGAATTGAATCATGAATCATGAATCAAATCATGAATCATGAATTGAATCATGAATCATGAATCGAATCATGAATTGAATCATAAATCATGAATCATGAATTGAATCATGAATCATGAATCGAATCATGAGTCATGAATTGAATCATGAATCATGAATTGAGTCATGAATCATGAATCATTAATTGAATCATGAATCATGAATCATGAATCGAATCATGAATCATGAATCATGAATTGAATCTCAAATTGAATCATAAATCATAAATCATGAATTGAATCATGAATCATGAATCGAATCATGAATCATGAATTGAATCATAAATCATGAATTGAATCATGAATCATGAATCATGTATTGAATCATGAATCATGAATCATGAATTGAATCATGAATCATGAATCGAATCATGAATCATAAATCGAATCATGAATCATGAATTGAATCATGAATCATGAATCGAATCATGAATCATGAATTGAATCATTTAATCATGAATCATGAATTGAATCATGAATCGTGAATCGAATCATGAATCATGAATTGAATCATGAATCATGAATTGAATCATGAATCATGAATCATGAATCGAATCATGAATTATGAATCATGAATCATGAATCGAATCATGAATCTTGAATTGAATCATGAATCATGAATCGAATCATGAATCATGAATCATGAATTGAATCATGAATCATAAATCATGAATTGAATCATAATTCATGAATTGGATCATGAATCATGAATTCAATCATGAATCATGAATCGAATCATGAATCATGAATTAAATAAGGAATCATGAATCATGATTTGAATCATAAATCATGAATCATGAATTGAATCATGAATCATGAATTGAATCACGAATCATGAATCATGAATCATGAATTGAATCATGAATCATGAATCATGAATTGAATCATAAATCATGAATCATGAATTGAATCATGAATCATAAATTGAATCATGAATCATGAAATGAATCATGAATTGAATCATGAATCATGAATTGAATCATGAATCATGAATTGAATCATGAATCATGAATTGAATCATGAATCATGAAACATGAATCATGAATTGAATCATGAATCATGAATCATGAATTGAATCATGAATCATGAATCGAATCATGAATCATGAATTAAATAATGAATCATGAATCATGAATTGAATCATGAATCATGAATCGAATCATGAATCATGAATTAAATAATGAATCATGAATCATGATTTGAATCATAAATCATCAATCTAATCATGAATCGTGAATCGAATCATGAATCATGAATTGAATCATGAATCATGAATCATGAATCGAATCATGAATCATGAATCATGAATCATGAATTGAATCTTGAATCATGAATCATGAATCATGAATCATGAATTGAATCATGAATCATGAATCATGAATCATGAATCGAATCATGAATCATGAATTCAATCATGAATCATGAATCATGAATCATCAATCTAATCATGAATCATGAATCGAATCATGAATCATGAATTGAATCATGAATCATGAATCATGAATCATGAATCATGAATCGAATCATGAATCATGAATTGAATCATGAATCATGAATCATGAATTGAATCATGAATCATGAATCATAAATCATGAATCGAATCATGAATCATGAATCGAAACATGAATCATGAATCGAATCATGAATCATGAATTGAATCATGAATCATGAATTAAATCATGAATCATGAATCATGAATCATGAATTGAATCATGAATTATGAATCATGAATTGAATCATGAATCATAAATCGAATCATGAATCAGGAATCATGAATCATGAATCGAATCATGAATCATGAATTGAATCATGAATCATGAATCATGAATTGAATCATGAATCATGAATCATGAATCATGAATTGAATCATGAATCATGAATCATGAATTGAATCATGAATCATGAATCGAATCATGAATCATGAATTGAATCATGAAATGAATCATGAATCATGAATCATGAATCATGAATCGAATCATGAATCTCGAATCATGAATTGAATCATGAATCATGAATTGAATCATGAATTGAATCATAAATTGAATCATGAATCATGAATTGAATCATGAATCATGAATCATGAATCGAATCATGAATCATGAATCATGAATCATGAATCGAATCATAAATCTCGAATCATGAATTGAATCATGAATCATGAATTAAATCATGAATCATAAATTGAATCATAATACAAGAATCGAATTATGAATCATGAATTGAATCATGAATCATGAATCAAATCATGAATCATGAATTAAATCATGAATCATAAATTGAATCATAAATCATGAATCATGAATTGAATCATGAATCATGAATCGAATCATGAATCATGAATCGAATCATGAATCATGAATTAAATAATGAATCATGAATCATGAATCGAATCATGAATCATGAATCGAATCATGAATCATGAATCGAATCATGAATCATGAATTAAATAATGAATCATGAATCATGATTTGAATCATAAATCATCAATCTAATCATGAATCATGAATCGAATCATGAATCATGAATTGAATCATGAATCATGAATCGAATCATGAATCATGAATCGAATCATGAATCATGAATTAAATAATGAATCATGAATCATGAATTGAATCATGAATCATGAATCGAATCATGAATCATGAATTAAATAATGAATCATGAATCATGATTTGAATCATAAATCATCAATCTAATCATGAATTATGAATCGAATCATGAATCATGAATTGAATCATGAATCATGAATCGAATCATGAATCATGAATCATGAATCATGAATCATGAATTGAATCTTGAATCATGAATCATGAATCATGAATTGAATCATGAATCATGAAATGAATCATAAATTGAATCATGAATCATGAATTGAATCATGAATCATGAATCAAATCATGAATCATGAATTGAATCATGAATCATGAATCGAATCATGAATTGAATCATAAATCATGAATCATGAATTGAATCATGAATCATGAATCGAATCATGAGTCATGAATTGAATCATGAATCATGAATTGAGTCATGAATCATGAATCATTAATTGAATCATGAATCATGAATCATGAATCGAATCATGAATCATGAATCATGAATTGAATCTCAAATTGAATCATAAATCATAAATCATGAATTGAATCATGAATCATGAATCGAATCATGAATCATGAATTGAATCATAAATCATGAATTGAATCATGAATCATGAATCATGTATTGAATCATGAATCATGAATCATGAATTGAATCATGAATCATGAATCGAATCATGAATCATAAATCGAATCATGAATCATGAATTGAATCATGAATCATGAATCGAATCATGAATCATGAATTGAATCATTTAATCATGAATCATGAATTGAATCATGAATCGTGAATCGAATCATGAATCATGAATTGAATCATGAATCATGAATTGAATCATGATCATGAATCATGAATCATGAATCGAATCATGAATTATGAATCATGAATCATGAATCGAATCATGAATCATGAATTGAATCATGAATCATGAATCGAATCATGAATCATGAATCATGAATTGAATCATGAATCATAAATCATGAATTGAATCATAATTCATGAATTGGATCATGAATCATGAATCATGAATCGAATCATGAATCATGAATCATGAATTGAATCATGAATCATAAATCATGAATTGAATCATAATTCATGAATTGGATCATGAATCATGAATCATGAATTCAATCATGAATCATGAATCGAATCATGAATCATGAATTAAATAAGGAATCATGAATCATGATTTGAATCATAAATCATGAATCATGAATTGAATCATGAATCATGAATTGAATCACGAATCATGAATCATGAATCATGAATTGAATCATGAATCATGAATCATGATTCATGAATTGAATCATAAATCATGAATCATGAATTGAATCATGAATCATAAATTGAATCATGAATCATGAAATGAATCATGAATTGAATCATGAATCATGAATTGAATCATGAATCATGAATTGAATCATGAATCATGAATTGAATCATGAATCATGAAACATGAATCATGAATTGAATCATGAATCATGAATCATGAATTGAATCATGAATCATGAATCGAATCATGAATCATGAATTAAATAATGAATCATGAATCATGAATTGAATCATGAATCATGAATCGAATCATGAATCATGAATTAAATAATGAATCATGAATCATGATTTGAATCATAAATCATCAATCTAATCATGAATCGTGAATCGAATCATGAATCATGAATTGAATCATGAATCATGAATCATGAATCGAATCATGAATCATGAATCATGAATCATGAATCATGAATTGAATCTTGAATCATGAATCATGAATCATGAATCATGAATTGAATCATGAATCATGAATCATGAATCATGAATCGAATCATGAATCATGAATTCAATCATGAATCATGAATCATGAATCATCAATCTAATCATGAATCATGAATCGAATCATGAATCATGAATTGAATCATGAATCATGAATCATGAATCGAATCATGAATCATGAATCGAATCATGAATCATGAATTGAATCATGAATCATGAATTAAATCATGAATCATGAATCATGAATCATGAATTGAATCATGAATTATGAATCATGAATTGAATCATGAATCATAAATCGAATCATGAATCAGGAATCATGAATCATGAATCGAATCATGAATCATGAATTGAATCATGAATCATGAATCATGAATTGAATCATGAATCATGAATCATGAATCATGAATTGAATCATGAATCATGAATCATGAATTGAATCATGAATCATGAATCGAATCATGAATCATGAATTAAATAATGAATCATGAATCATGAATTGAATCATGAATCATGAATCGAATCATGAATCATGAATTAAATAATGAATCATGAATCATGATTTGAATCATAAATCATCAATCTAATCATGAATCATGAATCGAATCATGAATCATGAATTGAATCATGAATCATGAATTGAATCATGAATCATGAATCGAATCATGAATTAAATAATGAATCATGAATCATGAATTGAATCATGAATCATGAATCGAATCATGAATCATGAATTAAATAATGAATCATGAATCATGATTTGAATCATAAACTATCAATCTAATCATGAATCATGAATCGAATCATGAATCATGAATTGAATCATGAATCATGAATCATGAATCAAATCATGAATCATGAATCATGAATCATGAATCATGAATCATGAATTGAATCTTGAATCATGAATTGAATCATGAATCATGAATCATGAATCATGAATCGAATCATGAATCATGAATTCAATCATGAATCATGAATCATGAATCGAATCATGAATCATGAATCATGAATTGAATCACAAATTGAATCATAAATCATAAATCATGAATTGAAAAATGAATCATGAATCGAATCATGAATCATGAATTGAATCATGAATCATGAATCGAATTATGAATCATGAATCATGAATTGAATCATGAATCATGAAATAAATCATGAATTGAATCATTAATCATGAATCATGAATTGAATCATGAATCATGAATCAAATCATGAATCATGAATTGAATCATGAATCATGAATCGAATTATGAATTATGAATCATGAATTGAATCATGAATCATGAATCATGAATCGAATCATGAATCATGAATTCAATCATGAATCATGAATTGAATCATGAATCATGAATCTTAAATTGAATCATGAATCATGAATCAAATCATGAATCATGAATTGAATCATGAATCATGAATCGAATTATGAATCACGAATCATGAATTAAATCATGAATCATGAATTGAATCATGAATTGAATCATAAATCATGAATCATGAATTGAATCATGAATCATGAATCGAATCATGAATCATGAATTGAATCATGAATCATGAATCGAATCATGAATCATGAAATGAATCATGAATCATGAATTGAGTCATGAATCATGAATCATGAATTGAATCATGAATCATGAATCATGGATCAAATCATGAATCATGAATCATGAATTGAATCACAAATTGAATCATAAATCATAAATCATGAATTGAATCATGAATCATGAATCGAATCATGAATCATGAATTGAATCATGAATCATGAATTGAATCATGAATCATGAATCATGAATCATGAATTGAATTATGAATCATGAATCATGAATCATGAATCATGAATTGAATTATGAATCATGAATCATGAATTGAATCATGAATCATGAATCGAATCATGAATCATGAATCATGAATCATGAATCATGAATCGAATCATGAATCATGAATTGAATCATGAATCATGAATTGAATCATGAATCATGAATCATAAATTGAATTATGAATTATGAATCGAATCATGAATCATGAATTAAATAATGAATCATAATTCATGATTTGAATCATAAATCATGAATCTAATCATGAATCATGAATCGAATCATGAATCATGAATTGAATCATGAATCATGAATCATGAATCGAATCATGAATCATGAATCATGAATTGTGAATCATGAATCGAATCATGAATCATGAATTGAATCATGAATCATGAATTGAATCTTGAATCATAAATCATGAATCGAATCATGAATTATGAATCATGAATCATGAATCGAATCATGAATCATGAATTGAATCATTAATCATGAATCGAATCATGAATCATGAATCGAATCATGAATCATGAATCATGAATTGTGAATTGAATCATGAATCATGAATCATGAATCGAATCATGAATCATGAATTGAATCATAAATCATGAATCATGAATTGAATCATGAATCATAAATCGAATCATGAATCATGAATTGAATCATGAATCATGAATCTTGAATCGAATCATGAATCATGAATTGAATCATGAATCATGAATTGAATCATGAATCATGAATCATGTATTGAATCATGAATCATGAATCATGAATTGAATCATGAATCATGAATCATGAATCAAATCATGAATCATGAATTGAATCATGAATCATGAATTGAATCATAAATCATGAATCATGAATTGAATCATGAATCATAAATCGAATCATAAATCATGAATTGAATCATGAATCATGAATCATGAATCGTGAATCGAATCATGAATCATGAATTGAATCATTTAATCATGAATCATGAATTGAATCATGAATCGTGAATCGATTCATGAATCATGAATTGAATCATGAATCATGAATTGAATCATGAATCATGAATTGAATCATAAATCATGAATTGAATCATGAATCATGAATCATGAATCATGAATCGAATCATAAATCATGAATCATGTATTGAATCATGAATTATGAATCATGAATCATGAATTGAATCATGAAATGAATCATGAATCATGAATTGAATCATAATTTGAATCATGAATCATGAATCATGAAATGAATCGAATCATGAATCATGAATCCTGAATTGAATCATGAATCATGAATTGAATCATGAAATGAATCATGAATCATGAATCGAATCATGAAATGAATCATGAATCATGAATTGAATCATAATTTGAATCATGAATCATAAATCATGAATCATGAATCGAATCATGAATCATGAATCCTGAATTGAATCATGAATCATGAATTGAATCATGAAATGAATCATGAATCTAGAATCATGAATCATGAATCGAATCATGAATCTCGAATCATGAATTGAATCATGAATCATGAATTGAATCATGAATTGAATCATAAATCCAATCATGAATCATAAATTGAATCATGAATCATGAATCATGAATCGAATCATCAATCATGAATCATGAATCGAATCATGAATCTCGAATCATGAATTGAATCATGAATCATGAATTGAATCATGAATTGAATCATAAATCATGAATCATGAATTTAATCATGAATCATGAATCGAATCATGAAACATGAATTGAATCATGAATCATGAATTGAATCATGAATCATGAATTGCATCATGAATCATGAATTGAATCATGAATCATGAATTAAATCATGAATCATAAAATAAATCATAATTCATGAATCGAATCATGAATCATGAATTGAATCATGAATCATGAATAAAATCATGAATCATGAATTAAATCATGAATCATAAATTGAATCATAAATCATGAATCATGAATTGAATCATGAATCATGAATCGAATCATGAATCATGAATTGAATCATGAATCATGAATTAAATCATGAATCATGAATCATGAATCATGAATCGAATCATGAGTCATGAATTGAATCATGAATCATGAATTGAATTATGAATCATGAATCATGAATCACGAATTGAATCATGAATCATGAATCATGAATTGAATCATGAATCATGAATCGAATCATGAATCATGAATTAAATAATGAATCATGAATCATGAATTGAATCATGAATCATGAATCGAATCATGAATCATGAACTAAATAATGAATCATGAATCATGATTTGAATCATAAATCATCATTCTAATCATGAATCATGAATCGAATCATGAATCATGAATCGAATCATGAATCATGAATTGAATCATGAATCATGAATTAAATCATGAATCATGAATCATGAATCATGAATTGAATCATGAATCATGAATCATGAATTGAATCATGAATCATAAATCGAATCATGAATCATGAATCATGAATAATGAATTAAATCATGAATCATGAATTGAATCATGAATCATGAATTGAATCATGAATCATGAATCATGAATTGAATCATGAATCATGAATTGAATCATGAATCATGAAATGAATCATGAATTGAATCATGAATCATGAATCATGAATTGAATCATGAATCATGAATCAAATCATGAATCATGAATTGAATCATGAATCATGAATCGAATTATGAATCATGAATCATGAATTAAATCATGAATCATGAATTGAATCATGAATTGAATCATAAATCATGAATCATGAATTGAATCATAAATCATGAATCATGAATTGAATCATGAATCATGAATCATGAATTGAATCACAAATTGAATCATGAATCATGAATTGAGTCATGAATCATGAATCATGAATTGAATCATGAATCATGAATCATGGATCAAATCATGAATCATGAATCATGAATTGAATCACAAATTGAATCATAAATCATAAATCATGAATTGAATCATGAATCATGAATCGAATCATGAATCATGAATTGAATCATGAATCATGAATTGAATCATGAATTGAATCATAAATCATGAATCATGAATTGAATCATGAATCATGAATCGAATCATGAATCATGAATTAAATCATGAATCATAATTCATGAATCATGAATCATGAATCATGAATCGAATCATGAATCATGAATTGAATCATGAATCATGAATTGAATCATGAATCATGAATCATGAATCATGAATTGAATTATGAATCATGAATCATGAATTGAATCATGAATCATGAATCGAATCATGAATCATGAATCATGTATCATGAATCATGAATTGAATCATGAATCATGAATTGAATCATGAATCATGAATTGAATCATGAATCATGAATCATAAATTGAATCATGAATTATGAATCGAATCATGAATCATGAATTAAATAATGAATCATAATTCATGATTTGAATCATAAATCATGAATCTAATCATGAATCATGAATTGAATCATGAATCATGAATTGAATCATGAATCATGAATCATGAATCGAATCATGAATCATGAATTGTGAATCATGAATCGAATCATGAATCATGAATTGAATCATGAATCATGAATTGAATCTTGAATCATAAATCATGAATCGAATCATGAATCATGAATTGAATCATGAATCATGAATCGAATCATGAATCATGAATCATAATTTGAATCATGAATCATGAATCATGAATTGAATCATGAATCATGAATCATGAATCGAATCATGAATCATGAATTGAATCATAAATCATGAATCATGAATTGAATCATGAATCATAAATCGAATCATGAATCATGAATTGAATCATGAATCATGAGTCTTGAATCGAATCATGAATCATGAATTGAATCATGAATCATGAATTGAATCATAAATCATGAATCATGTATTGAATCATGAATCATGAATCATGAATTGAATCATGAATCATGAATCATGAATCGAATCATGAATCATGAATTGAATCATGAATCATGAATTGAATCATAAATCATGAATCATGAATTGAATCATGAATCATAAATCGAATCATGAATCATGAATCGTGAATCGAATCATGAATCATGAATTGAATCATTTAATCATGAATCATGAATTGAATCATGAATCATGAATTGAATCATAAATCATGAATTGAATCATGAATCATGAATCATGAATCGAATCATAAATCATGAATCATGTATTGAATCATGAATCATGAATCATGAATCATGAATGGAATCATGAAATGAATCATGAATCATGAATTGAATCATAATTTGAATCATGAATCATGAAATGAATCGAATCATGAATCATGAATCCTGAATTGAATCATGAATCATGAATTGAATCATGAAATGAATCATGAATCATGAATCATGAATCGAATCATGAAATGAATCATGAATCATGAATTGAATCATAATTTGAATCATGAATCATGAATCATGAATCGTGAATCGAATCATGAATCATGAATCCTGAATTGAATCATGAATCATGAATTGAATCATGAAATGAATCATGAATCATGAATCATGAATCATGAATCGAATCATGAATCTCGAATCATGAATTGAATCATGAATCATGAATTGAATCATAAATTGAATCATGAATCGAATCATCAATCATGAATCATGAATCGAATCATGAATCTCGAATCATGAATTGAATCATGAATCATGAATTGAATCATGAATTGAATCATAAATCATGAATCATGAATTTAATCATGAATCATGAATCGAATCATGAAACATGAATTGAATCATGAATCATGAATTCAATCATGAATCATGAATTGCATCATGAATCATGAATTGAATCACGAATCATGAATTAAATCATGAATCATAAATTGAATCATAATTCATGAATCGAATCATGAATCATGAATTGAATCATGAATCATGAATCAAATCATGAATCATGAATTAAATCATGAATCATAAATTGAATCATGAATCGAATCATGAATTGAATCATGAATCATGAATCGAATCATGAATCATGAATTGAATCATGAATCATGAATTAAATCATGAATCATGAATCATGAATCATGAATTGAATCATGAATCATGAATCGTGAATTGAATCATGAATCATAAATCGAATCATGAATCATGAATCATGAATCATGAATCGAATCATGAATCATGAATTGAATCATGAATCATGAATTGAATCATGAATCATGAATCATGAATCACGAATTGAATCATGAATCATGAATCATGAATTGAATCATGAATCATGAATCGAATCATGAATCATGAATTAAATAATGAATCATGAATCATGAATTGAATCATGAATCATGAATCGAATCATGAATCATGAACTAAATAATGAATCATGAATCATGATTTGAATCATAAATCATCATTCTAATCATGAATCATGAATCGAATCATGAATCATGAATCGAATCATGAATCATGAATTGAATCATGAATCGAATCATGAATCATGAATTAAATCATGAATCATGAATCATGAATTGAATCATGAATCATGAATCATGAATTGAATCATGAATCATAAATCGAATCATGAATCATGAATCATGAATTGAATCATGAATCATGAATTGAATCATGAATCATGAATTGAATCATGAATCATGAATTGAATCATGAATCATGAATCATGAATTGAATCATGAATCATGAATCATGAATTGAATCATGAATTATGAATCGAATCATGAATCATGAATTAAATAATGAATCATGAATCATGAATTGAATCATGAATCATGAATTGAATCATGAATCATGAATTAAATAATGAATCATGAATCATGATTTGAATCATAAATCATCAATCTAATCATGAATCATGAATCGAATCATGAATCATGAATTGAATCATGAATCATGAATCGAATCATGAATCATGAATTAAATCATGAATCATGAATCGAATCATGAATCATGAATTAAATAATGAATCATGAATCATGATTTGAATCATAAATCATCAATCTAATCATGAATCATGAATCGAATCATGAATCATGAATCATGAATCATGAATCGAATCATGAATCATGAATCATGAATCATGAATTGAATCTTGAATCATGAATCATGAATCATGAATTGAATCATGAATCATGAATCATGAATCGAATCATGAATCATGAATTCAATCATGAATCATGAATCATGAATTGAATCATGAATCATTAAATGAATCATAAATTGAATCATGAATCATGAATTGAATAATGAATCATGAATCAAATCATGAATCATGAATTGAATCATGAATCATGAATTGAATCATGAATCATGAATCGAATTATGAATCATGAATCATGAATTGAATCATGAATCATGAATTGAATCATGAATTGAATCATAAATCATGAATCATGAATTGAATTCATGAATCATGAATCGAATCATGAATCATGAATTGAATCATGAATCATGAATCGAATCATGAATCATGAATTGAATCATGAATCATGAATTGAGTCATGAATCATGAATCATGAATTGAATCATGAATCATGAATCATGAATGGAATCATGAATCATTAAATCATGAATTGAATCACAAATTGAATCATAAATCATAAATCATGAATTGAATCATCAATCATGAATTGAATCATGAATCATGAATCATGTATTGAATCATGAATCATGAATTGAATCATGAATCATGAATCATGAATCGAATCATGAATCATAAATCGAATCATGAATCATGAATTGAATCATGAATCATGAATCGAATCATGAATCATGAATTGAATCATTTAATCATGAATCATGAATCGAATCATGAATCATGAATTGAATCATGAATCATGAATTGAATCATGAATCATGAATCATGAATCGAATCATGAATTATGAATCATGAATCATGAATCGAATCATGAATCATGAATTGAATCATGAATCATGAATCAAATCATGAATCATGAATTGAATCATGATCATGAATCGAATCATGAATCATGAATTGAATCATGAATCATGAATTGAGTCATGAATAATGAATCATGAATTGAATCATGAATCATGAATCATGAATCGAATCATGAATCATGAATCATGAATTGAATCACAAATTGAATCATAAATCTTAAATCATGAATTGAGTCATGAATCATGAATCATGAATTGAATCATGAATCATGAATCATGAATCGAATCATGAATCATGAATCATGAATTGAATCACAAATTGAATCATAAATCTTAAATCATGAATTGAATCATGAATCATGAATCGAATCATGAATCATGAATTGAATCATAAATCATGAATTGAATCATGAATCATGAATCATGTATTGAATCATGAATCATGAATCATGAATTGAATCATGAATCATGAATCATGAATCGAATCATGAATCATAAATCGAATCATGAATCATGAATTGAATCATGAATCATGAATCGAATCATGAATCATGAATCGAATCATGAATCATGAATTGAATCATTAATCATGAATCATGAATTGAATCATGAATCGTGAATCGAATCATGAATCATGAATTGAATCATGAATCATGAATTGAATCATGAATCATGAATCATGAATCGAATCATAAATTATGAATCATGAATCATGAATCGAATCATGAATCATGAATTGAATCATGAATCATGAATCGAATCATGAATCATGAATCATGAATCATGAATTAAATAATGAATCATGAATCATGATTTGAATAATAAATCATGAATCATGAATTGAATCATGAATCATGAAATGAATCATGAATTGAATCACGAATCATGAATCATGAATCATGAATTGAATCATGAATCATGAATCATGATTCATGAATTGAATCATAAATCATGAATCATGAATTGAATCATGAATCATAAATTGAATCATGAATCATGAAATGAATCATGAATCATGAATCATGAATCATGAATTGAATCATGAATCATGAATCATGAATTGAATCATGAATCATGAATCGAATCATGAATCATGAATTAAATAATGAATCATGAATCATGAATTGAATCATGAATCATAAATCGAATCATGAATCATGAATTAAATAATGAATCATGAATCATGATTTGAATCATAAATCAATCTAATCATGAATCATGAATCGAATCATGAATCATGAATTGAATCATGAATCATGAATCATGAATCGAATCATGAATCATGAATCATGAATCATGAATCATGAATTGAATCTTGAATCATGAATCATGAATCATGAATCATGAATTGAATCATGAATCATGAATCATGAATCGAATCATGAATCATGAATTTAATCATGAATCATGAAATGAATCATGAATTGAATCATGAATCATGAATTGAATCATGAATCATGAATCAAATCATGAATCATGAATTGAATCATGAATCATGAATCGAATTATGAATCATGAATCATGAATTGAATCATAAATCATGAATTGAATCACAAATTGAATCATAAATCATAAATCATGAATTGAATCATCAATCATGAATTGAATCATGAATCATGAATCATGTATTGAATCATGAATCATGAATTGAATCATGAATCATGAATCATGAATCGAATCATGAATCATAAATCGAATCATGAATCATGAATTGAATCATGAATCATGAATCGAATCATGAATCATGAATTGAATCATTTAATCATGAATCATGAATCGAATCATGAATCATGAATTGAATCATGAATCATGAATTGAATCATGAATCATGAATCATGAATCGAATCATGAATTATGAATCATGAATCATGAATCGAATCATGAATCATGAATTGAATCATGAATCATGAATCGAATCATGAATCATGAACTGAATCATGAATCATAAATCATGAATTGAATCATAATTCATGAATTGGATCATGAATCATGAATCGAATCATGAATCATGAATTAAATAATGAATCATGAATCATGATTTGAATCATTAATCATGAATCATGAATTGAATCATGAATCATGAAATGAATCATGAATTGAATCACGTATCATGAATCATGAATCATGAATTGAATCATGAATCATGAATCATGATTCATGAATTGAATCATGAATCATGAATCATGATTCATGAATTGAATCATAAATCATGAATCATGAATTGAATCATGAATCATAAATTGAATCAAGAATCATGAAATGAATCATGAATTGAATCATGAATCATGAATTGAATCATTAATCATGAATTGAATCATGAATCATGAATCATGAATCATGAATTGAATCATGAATCATGAATTGAATCATGAATCATGAATCAAATCATGAATCATGAATTAAATAATGAATCATGAATCATGAATTGAATCATGAATCATGAATCGAATCATGAATCATGAATTAAATAATGAATCATGATTCATGATTTGAATCATAAATCATCAATCTAATCTTGAATCATGAATCGAATCATGAATCTTGAATTGAATCATGAATCATGAATCATGAATCGAATCATGAATCATGAATCATGAATCATGAATCATGAATTGAATCTTGAATCATGAATCATGAATCATGAATCGAATCATGAATCATGAATTCAATCATGAATCATGAATCATGAATCATCAATCTAAACATGAATCATGAATCGAATCATGAATCATGAATTGAATCATGAATCATGAATCATGAATCGAATCATGAATCATGAATCACGAATCATGAATCATGAATCACGAATCATGAATTGAATCTTGAATCATGAATCATGAATCATGAATTGAATCATGAATCATGAATCGAATCATGAATCATGAATCGAATCATGAATCATGAATTGAATCATGAATCATGAATTAAATCATGAATCATGAATCATGAATTGAATCATGAATCATGAATCATGAATTGAATCATGAATCATAAATCGAATCATGAATCATGAATCATGAATCATGAATCGAATCATGAATCATGAATTGAATCATGAATCATTGAATGAATCATGAATCATGAATCATGAATCATGAATTGAATCATGAATCATGAATCATGAATTGAATCATGAATCATGAATCGAATCATGAATCATGAATTAAATAATGAATCGTGAATCATGAATTGAATCATGAATCATGAATCGAATCATGAATCAAATAATAAATCATGAATCATGATTTGAATCATAAATCATCAATCTAATCATGAATCATGAATCGAATCATGAATCATGAATTGAATCATGAATCATGAATCGAATCAGAATCATGAATTAAATAATGAATCATGAATCATGAATTGAATCATGAATCATGAATCGAATCATGAATCATGAATTAAATAATGAATCATGAATCATGATTTGAATCATAAATCATCAATCTAATCATGAATCATGAATCGAATCATGAATCATGAATTGAATCATGAATCATGAATCATGAATTGAATCATGAATCATGAATCATGAATCGAATCATGAATCATGAATTCAATCATGAATCATGAATCATGAATTGAATCATGAATCATGAATTGAATCATGAATCATGAAATGAATCATGAATTGAATCATGAATCATGAATCATGAATTGAATCATGAATCATGAATCAATCATGAATCATGAATTGAATCATGAATCATGAATCGAATCATGAATCATGAATTGAATCATGAATCATGAATTGAGTCATGAATAATGAATCATGAATTGAATCATGAATCATGAATCATGAATCGAATCATGAATCATGAATCATGAATTGAATCACAAATTGAATCATAAATCTTAAATCATGAATTGAGTCATGAATCATGAATCATGAATTGAATCATGAATCATGAATCATGAATCGAATCATGAATCATGAATCATGAATTGAATCACAAATTGAATCATAAATCTTAAATCATGAATTGAATCATGAATCATGAATCGAATCATGAATCATGAATTGAATCATAAATCATGAATTGAATCATGAATCATGAATCATGTATTGAATCATGAATCATGAATCATGAATTGAATCATGAATCATGAATCATGAATCGAATCATGAATCATAAATCGAATCATGAATCATGAATTGAATCATGAATCATGAATCGAATCATGAATCATGAATCGAATCATGAATCATGAATTGAATCATTTAATCATGAATCATGAATTGAATCATGAATCGTGAATCGAATCATGAATCATGAATTGAATCATGAATCATGAATTGAATCATGAATCATGAATCATGAATCGAATCATAAATTATGAATCATGAATCATGAATCGAATCATGAATCATGAATTGAATCATGAATCATGAATCGAATCATGAATCATGAATCATGAATCATGAATTAAATAATGAATCATGAATCATGATTTGAATAATAAATCATGAATCATGAATTGAATCATGAATCATGAAATGAATCATGAATTGAATCACGAATCATGAATCATGAATCATGAATTGAATCATGAATCATGAATCATGATTCATGAATTGAATCATAAATCATGAATCATGAATTGAATCATGAATCATAAATTGAATCATGAATCATGAAATGAATCATGAATCATGAATCATGAATCATGAATTGAATCATGAATCATGAATCATGAATTGAATCATGAATCATGAATCGAATCATGAATCATGAATTAAATAATGAATCATGAATCATGAATTGAATCATGAATCATAAATCGAATCATGAATCATGAATTAAATAATGAATCATGAATCATGATTTGAATCATAAATCAATCTAATCATGAATCATGAATCGAATCATGAATCATGAATTGAATCATGAATCATGAATCATGAATCGAATCATGAATCATGAATCATGAATCATGAATCATGAATTGAATCTTGAATCATGAATCATGAATCATGAATCATGAATTGAATCATGAATCATGAATCATGAATCGAATCATGAATCATGAATTTAATCATGAATCATGAAATGAATCATGAATTGAATCATGAATCATGAATTGAATCATGAATCATGAATCAAATCATGAATCATGAATTGAATCATGAATCATGAATCGAATTATGAATCATGAATCATGAATTGAATCATGAATCATGAATTGAATCATGAATTAAATCATAAATCATGAATCATGAATTGAATCATGAATCATGAATCGAATCATGAATCATGAATTGAACCATGAATCATGAATCGAATCATGAATCATGAATTGAATCATGAATCATGAATTGAGTCATGAATCATGAATCATGAATTGAATCATGAATCATGAATCATGAATCGAATCATGAATCATGAATCATGAATTGAATCACAAATTGAATCATAAATCATAAATCATGAATTGAATCATGAATCATGAATCGAATCATGAATCATGAATTGAATCATGAATCATGAATTGAATCATAAATCATGAATCATGAATTGAATCATGAATCATGAATCGAATCATGAATCATGAATTAAATCATGAATAATAATTCATGAATCATGAATCATGAATCGAATCATGAATCATGAATTGAATCATGAATCATGAATCATGAATCATGAATTGAATTATGAATCATGAATCATGAATTGAATCATGAATCATGAATCGAATCATGAATCATGAATCATGAATCATGAATCGAATCATGAATCATGAATAGAATCATGAATCATGAATTGAATCATGAATCATGAATCATGAATTGAATCATGAATCATGAATCGAATCATGAATCATGAATTAAATAATGAATCATGAATCATAAATTGAATCATGAATTATGAATCGAATCATGAATCATGAATTAAATAATGAATCATAATTCATGATTTGAATCATAAATCATGAATCGAATCATGAATCATGAATCATGAATTATGAATCATGAATCGAATCATGAATCATGAATTGAATCATGAATCATGAATTGAATCTTGAATCATAAATCATGAATCGAATCATGAATTATGAATCATGAATCGTGAATCGAATCATGAATCATGAATTGAATCATGAATCATGAATTGAATCATGAATCATGAATCGAATCATGAATCATGAATCGTAATTTGAATCATGAATCATGAATCATGAATTGAATCATGAATCATGAATCATGAATCGAATCATGAATCATGAATTTAATCATGAATCATGAATTGAATCATAAATCATGAATCATGAATTGAATCATGAATCATAAATCGAATCATGAATCATGAATTGAATCATGAATCATGAATCTTGAATCGAATCATGAATCATGAATTAAATCATGAATCATGAATCATGAATTGAATCATGAATCATGAATCATGAATCGAATCATGAATCATGAATTGAATCATGAATCATGAATTGAATCATAAATCATGAATCATGAATTGAATCATGAATCATAAATCGAATCATGAATCATGAATTGAATCATGAATCATGAATCGAATCATGAATCATGAATCGAATCATGAATCCTGAATTGAATCATGAATCATGAATTGAATCATGAAATGAATCATGAATCATGAATCATGAATCGAATCATGAATCTCAAATCATGAATTGAATCATGAATCATGAATTGAATCATGAATTGAATCATAAATCGAATCATGAATCATGAATTGAATCATGAATCATGAATCATGAATCGAATCATGAATCTCGAATCATGAATTGAATCATGAATCATGAATTGAATCATGAATTGAATCATAAATCATGAATCATGAATTTAATCATGAATCATGAATCAAATCATGAAACATGAATTGAATCATGAATCATGAATTGAATCATGAATCATGAATTGCATCATGAATCATGAATCAAATCATGAATCATTAATTAAATCATGAATCATAAATTGAATCATGAATTGAATCATAAATCATGAATCATGAATTGAATCATGAATCATGAATCGAATCATGAATCATGAATTGAATCATGAATCATGAATTGAGTCATGAATCATGAATCATGAATTGAATCATGAATCATGAATCATGAATCGAATCATGAATCATGAATCATGAATTGAATCACAAATTGAATCATAAATCATAAATCATGAATTGAATCATGAATCATGAATCGAATCATGAATCATGAATTGAATCATGAATCATGAATTGAATCATGAATTGAATCATAAATCATGAATCATGAATTGAATCATGAATCATGAATCGAATTATGAATCATGAATCATGAATTGAATCATGAATCATGAATTGAATCACAAATTGAATCATAAATCATAAATCATGAAATGAATCATGAATCATGAATCGAATCATGAATCATGAATTGAATCATGAATCATGAATTGAATCATGAATTGAATCATAAATCATGAATCATGAATTGAATCATGAATCATGAATCGAATCATGAATCATGAATTAAATCATGAATCATAATTTATGAATCATGAATCATGAATCATGAATCGAATCATGAATTGAATCATGAATCATGAATTGAATCATTAATCATGAATCATGAATCATGAATTGAATTATGAATCATGAATCATGAATTGAATCAA
>NW_027446976.1:0-40281 GCF_038048845.1 Mixophyes fleayi | reverse complement strand
TTTATAATTTAAATCATGATTCATGATGCGATTCATGATTCAATTCATGATTCATGATTCATTATTTAATTCATGATTCATGATTCGATTCATGATTCATGATTAAATTCATGATTCATGATTCATGATTCAATTCATGATTCATGTTTCATGATTCATGATTCAATTCATGATTCATGATTCAATTCATGATTCATGATTTATGATTCAATTCATGATTCAATTCATGATTCATGATTCGATTCATGAATTATGATTCAATTCATGATTCATGATTCATAATTCATGATTCGATTCATGATTCTTGATTCGATTCATGATTCATGATTCATGATTTAATTCATGATTCATGATTCATGATTCATTATTCGATTCATGATTCATGATTCATGATTCGATTCATGATTCATGATTCGATTCATGATTCATGATTTATGATTCAATTCATGATTCAATTCATGATTCAATTCATGATTCATGATTTATTCATGATTCGATTCATGATTCATGATTCAATTCATGATTCATGATTCAATTCATGATTCATGATTCATGATTCAATTCATGATTCATGATTCAATTCATGATTCATGATGCGATTCATGATTCATGATTCGATTCATGATTCATGATTCAATTCATGATTTATGATTTATGATTCAATTTATGATTCAATTCATGATTCATGATTCAATTCATGATTCATGATTCATAATTCTATTCATGATTCATGATTCAATTCATGATTCATGATTCATGATTCAATTCATGATTCATGATTCGATTCATGATTCATGATTCAATTCATGATTCATGATTCATGATTCAATTCATGATTCATGATTCATGATTCAATTCATGATTCATGATTCAAATTATGATTCATGATTCGATTCATGATTCATGATTCGATTCATGATTCATGATTCGATTCATGATTCATGATTCGATTCATGATTCATGATTCAATTCATGATTCATGATTCATGATTCATGATTCAATTCATGATTCATGATTCAATTCATGATTCATGATGCGATTCATGATTCATGATTTGATTCATGATTCATGATTCAATTCATGATTCATGATTTATGATTCAAATCATGATTCAATTCCTGATTCATTTCATGATTCATGATTCTATTCATGATTCATGATTCATGATTCGATTCATGATTCATGATTCGATTCATGATTCATGATTCATAATTCATGATTCAATTCATGATTCATGATTCAAGATTCAATTCATGATTCATGATTCAATTCATGATTCATGATTCGATTCATGATTCATGATTTATGAATCATGATTCGATTCATGATTCATGATTCATGATTCAATTCATGATTCATGATTCGATTCATGATTCATGATTAGATTCATGATTTATAATTCAAATCATGATTCATGATTCAATTCATGATTCATGATTCAATTCATGATTCATGATTCATTATTTAATTCATGATTCATGATTCGATTCATGATTCATGATTCATGATTCATGATTCAATTCATGATTCATGATTCATGATTCGATTCATGATTCATGATTCAATTCATGATTCATGATTCAATTCATGATTCATGATTCATGATTCAATTCATGATTCATGATTCAATTCATGATTCATGATGCGATTCATGATTCATGATTCGATTCATGATTCATGATTCAATTCATGATTCATGATTTATGATTCAATTCATGATTCAATTCCTGATTCATTTCATGATTCATGATTCTATTCATGATTCATGATTCATGATTCGATTCATGATTCATGATTCGATTCATGATTCATGATTCATAATTCATGATTCAATTCATGATTCATGATTCATGATTCAAGATTCAATTCATGATTCATGATTCAATTCATGAATCATGATTCGATTCATGATTCATGATTCAATTCATGATTCATGATTCAATTCATGATTCATGATTCGATTCATGATTTATAATTTAAATCATGATTCATGATTCGATTCATGATTCATGATTCAATTCATGATTCATGATTCATTATTTAATTCATGATTCATGATTCGATTCATGATTCACGATTAAATTCATGATTCATGATTCATGATTCAATTCATGATTCATGTTTCATGATTCATGATTCAATTCATGATTCATGATTCAATTCATGATTCATGATTTATGATTCAATTCATGATTCAATTCATGATTCATGATTCGATTCATGAATTATGATTCAATTCATGATTCATGATTCAATTCATGATTCATGATTCAAATTATGATTCATGATTCGATTCATGATTCATGATTCGATTCATGATTCATGATTCGATTCATGATTCATGATTCGATTCATGATTCATGATTCAATTCATGATTCATGATTCATGATTCATGATTCAATTCATGATTCATGATTCAATTCATGATTCATGATGCGATTCATGATTCATGATTCGATTCATGATTCATGATTCAATTCATGATTCATGATTCAATTCATGATTCATGATGCGATTCATGATTCATGATTCGATTCATGATTCATGATTCATTTCATGATTCATGATTTATGATTCAAATCATGATTCAATTCCTGATTCATTTCATGATTCATGATTCTATTCATGATTCATGATTCATGATTCGATTCATGATTCATGATTCGATTCATGATTCATGATTCATAATTCATGATTCAATTCATGATTCATGATTCAAGATTCAATTCATGATTCATGATTCAATTCATGATTCATGATTCGATTCATAATTCATGATTTATGAATCATGATTCGATACATGATTCATGATTCATGATTCAATTCATGATTCATGATTCGATTCATGATTCATGATTAGATTCATGATTTATAATTCAAATCATGATTCATGATTCAATTCATGATTCATGATTCAATTCATGATTCATGATTCATTATTTAATTCATGATTCATGATTCGATTCATGATTCAATTCATGATTCATGATTCATGATTCATGATTCAATTCATGATTCATGATTCAATTCATGATTCATGATTTATGATTCAATTCATGATTCAATTCATGATTCATGATTAGATTCATGAATTATGATTCAAATTATGATTCATGATTCAATTCATGATTCATGATTCGATTCATGATTCATGATTCGATTCATTATTCATGATTCGATTCATGATTCATGATTCAATTCATGATTCATGATTCAATTCATGATTCATGATTCATGATTCAATTCATGATTCATGATTCAATTCATGATTCATGATGCGATTCATGATTCATGATTCGATTCATGATTCATGATTCAATTCATGATTCATGATTTATGATTCAATTCATGATTCAATTCCTGATTCATTTCATGATTCATGATTCTATTCATGATTCATGATTCATGATTCGATTCATGATTCATGATTCGATTCATGATTCATGATTCATAATTCATGATTCAATTCATGATTCATGATTCATGATTCAAGATTCAATTCATGATTCATGATTCATGATTCAAGATTCAATTCATGATTCATGATTCAATTCATGAATCATGATTCGATTCATGATTCATGATTCAATTCATGATTCATGATTCAATTCATGATTCATGATTCGATTCATGATTTATAATTTAAATCATGATTCATGATTCGATTCATGATTCATGATTCAATTCATGATTCATGATTCATTATTTAATTCATGATTCATGATTCGATTCATGATTCATGATTAAATTCATGATTCATGATTCATGATTCAATTCATGATTCATGTTTCATGATTCATGATTCAATTCATGATTCATGATTCAATTCATGATTCATGATTTATGATTCAATTCATGATTCAATTCATGATTCATGATTCGATTCATGAATTATGATTCAATTCATGATTCATGATTCATAATTCATGATTCGATTCATGATTCTTGATTCGATTCATGATTCATGATTCATGATTTAATTCATGATTCATGATTCATGATTCATTATTCGATTCATGATTCATGATTCATGATTCGATTCATGATTCATGATTCGATTCATGATTCATGATTTATGATTCAATTCATGATTCAATTCATGATTCATTTCATGCTTCATGATTCGATTCATGATTCATGATTCAATTCATGATTCATGATTTATGATTCAATTCATGATTCAATTCATGATTCATGATTCGATTCATGAATTATGATTCAATTCATGATTCATGATTCATAATTCATGATTCGATTCATGATTCATGATTTAATTTTTGATTCATGATTCATGAATCAATTCATGATTCATGATTTATGATTCAATTCATGATTCAATTCATGATTCATGATTCGATTCATGAATTATGATTCAATTCATGATTCATGATTCATGATTCATGATTAGATTCATGATTCATGATTCGATTCATGATTCATGATTCAATTCATGATTTATGATTTATGATTCAATTTATGATTCAATTCATGATTCATGATTCAATTCATGATTCATGATTCATAATTCGATTCATGATTCATGATTCAATTCATGATTCATGATTCATGATTCAATTCATGATTCATGATTCGATTCATGATTCATGATTCAATTCATGATTCATGATTCATGATTCAATTCATGATTCATGATTCATGATTTAATTCATGATTCATGATTCAAATTATGATTCATGATTCGATTCATGATTCATGATTCGATTCATGATTCATGATTCAATTCATGATTCATGATTCAATTCATGATTCATGATTCATGATTCATGATTCAATTCATGATTCATGATTCAATTCATGATTCATGATGCGATTCATGATTCATGATTCGATTCATGATTCATGATTCAATTCATGATTCATGATTTATGATTCAATTCATGATTCAATTCCTGATTCATTTCATGATTCATGATTCTATTCATGATTCATGATTTATGATTCGATTCATGATTCATGATTCGATTCATGATTCATGATTCATAATTCATGATTCAAGTCATGATTCATGATTCATGATTCAAGATTCAATTCATGATTCATGATTCAATTCATGATTCATGATTCGATTCATAATTCATGATTTATGAATCATGATTCGATTCATGATTCATGATTCATGATTCAATTCATGATTCATGATTCGATTCATGATTCATGATTAGATTCATGATTTATAATTCAAATCATGATTCATGATTCGATTCATGATTCATGATTCAATTCATGATTCATGATTCATTATTTAATTCATGATTCATGATTCGATTCATGATTCATGATTCATGATTCAATTCATGATTCATGATTCAATTCATGATTCATGATTTATGATTCAATTCATGATTCATGATTCGATTCATGAATTATGATTCAAATTATGATTCATGATTCTATTCATGATTCATGATTCGATTCATGATTCATGATTCGATTCATGATTCATGATTCGATTCATGATTCATGATTCAATTCATGATTCATGATTCAATTCATGATTCATGATTCATGATTCGATTCATGATTCATGATTCAATTCATGATTCATGATGCGATTCATGATTCATGATTCGATTCATGATTCATGATTCAATTCATGATTCATGATTCATGATTCAATTCATGATTCATGATTCATGATTCAATTCATGATTCATGATTCATGATTCATGATTCAATTCATGATTCAATTCATGATTCATGATTTATGATTCAATTCATGATTCAATTCATGATTCATGATTCAATTCATGATTCATGATTCAAATTATGATTCATGATTCGATTCATGATTCATGATTCGATTCATGATTCATGATTCAATTCATGATTCATGATTCAATTCATGATTCATGATTCAATTCATGATTCATGATTCAATTCATGATTCATGATGCGATTCATGATTCATGATTCGATTTATGATTCATGATTCAATTCATGATTCATGATTTATGATTCAATTTATGATTCAATTCATGATTTATGATTTATGATTCAATTTATGATTCAATTCATGATTCATGATTCAATTCATGATTCATGATTCATAATTCGATTCTTGATTCATGATTCAATTCATGATTCATGATTCATGATTCAATTCATGATTCATGATTCGATTCATGATTTATGATTCAATTCATGATTCATGATTCATGATTCAATTCATGATTCATGATTCATGATTCAATTCATGATTCATGATTCAAATTATGATTCATGATTCGATTCATGATTCATGATTCGATTCATGATTCATGATTCGATTCATGATTCGATTCATGATTCATGATTCAATTCATGATTCATGATTCAATTCATGAATCATGATTCGATTCATGATTCATGATTCATGGTTCAATTCATGATTCATGATTCAATTCATGATTTATGATTCAATTCATGATTTATAATTCAAATCATGATTCATGATTCGATTCATGATTCATGATTCATTTCATGATTCATGATTCATTATTTAATTCATGATTCATGATTCATGATTCAATTCATGATTCATGTTTCATGATTCATGATTCAATTCATGATTCATGATTCAATTCATGATTCATGATTTATGATTCAATTCATGATTCAATTCATGATTCATGATTCGATTCATGAATTATGATTCAATTCATGATTCATGATTCATAATTCATGATTCAATTCATGATTCTTGATTCGATTCATGATTCATGATTTAATTCATGATTCATGATTCATGATTCGATTCATGATTCATGATTCAATTCATGATTCATGATTCGATTCATGATTCATGATTTGATTCATGATTCATGATTTATGATTCAATTCATGATTCAATTCATGATTCGTTTCATGCTTCATGATTCGATTCATGATTCATGATTCAATTCATGATTCATGATTTATGATTCAATTCATGATTCAATTCATGATTCATGATTCGATTCATGAATTATGATTCAATTCATGATTCATGATTCATAATTCATGATTCGATTCATGATTCATGATTTAATTCTTGATTCATGATTCATGAATCAATTCATGATTCATGATTCATGATCCATGATTCAATTCATGATTCATGATTCAATTCATGATTCATGATTCATAATTCATGATTCGATTCATGATTCATGATTTAATTCTTGATTCATGATTCATGAATCAATTCATGATTCATGATTCATGATCCATGATTCAATTCATGATTCATGATTCAATTCATGATTCATGATTCGATTCATGATTCATGATTCGATTCATGATTCATGATTCACTTCATGATTCATGATTTATGATTCGATTCATGATTAATGATTCGATTCATGATTCATCATTCGATTCGTGATTCATGATTTATGATTCGATTCATGATTAATAATTCGATTCATGATTCATGATTCATAATTCATGATTCAATTCATGATTCATGATTCATGATTCAAGATTCAATTCATGATTCATGATTCAATTCATGATTCATGATTCGATTCATGATTCATAATTCATGATTTATGATTCATGATTCGATTCATGATTCATGATTAAATTCATGATTCATGATTCGATTCATGATTCGATTCATGATTTCTAATTCAAATCATGATTCATGATTCATTATTTAATTCATGATTCATGATTCGATTCATGATTCATGATTCAATTCATGATTCATGATTCATGATTTAATTCATGATTCATGATTCGATTCATGATTCATGATTCCATTAATGATTCATGACTCATGATTCAATTCATGATTCATGATTCATGATTCATGAGTCAATTCATGATTGAATTCATGATTCATGATTTGATTCATGATTCATGATTCAATTCATGTATCATGATTCATGATTCATGATTCAATTCATGATTCATGATTTAATTCATGATTCATGATTCATTATTCAATTCATGATTCATGATTCAATTCATGATTCATGATTCGATTCATGATTCATGATTCATGATTCAAGATTCGATTCATGATTCATGATTCATGATTCAATTCATGATTCATGATTCAATTCATGATTCATGATTCAATTCATGATTCATGATTTATAATTCAATTTATGATTCGATTCATGATTCATGATTCAATTCATGATTCAATTCATGATTCATGATTCATGATTTATGATTCATAATTCAATTCATGATTCATGATTCAATTCATGATTCATGATTCGATTCATGATTCATGATTCATGATTCATGATTCAATACATGATTCATGATTCGATTCATGATTCATGATTTAATTCATGATTCTTGATTTATGATTCAATTCATGATTCAATTCATGATTCAATTCATGATTCATGATTCGATTCATGATTCATGATTCATGATTCAATTCATGATTCATGATTCGATTCATGATTCATGATTCAATTCATGATTCATGATTCATTATTTAATTCATGATTCATGATTCAATTCATGATTCATGATTCCATTCATGCTTCATGATTCATGATTCATGATTAAATTCATGATTCATGATTCATGATTCATGATTCAATTCATGATTCAATTCATGATTCATGATTTGATTCATGATTCATGATTCAATTCATGTATCATGATTCATGATTCATGATTCAATTCATGATTCATGATTTAATTCATGTTTCATGATTCATGATTCACTATTCAATTCATGATTCATGATTCAATTCATGATTCATGATTCGATTCATGATTCATGATTCATGATTCAATTCATGATTCATGATTCAATTCATGATTCATGATTCAATTCATGATTCATGATTTATAATTCAATTTATGATTCGATTCATGATTCATGATTCAATTCATGATTCAATTCATGATTCATGATTCATGATTTATGATTCATAATTCAATTCATGATTCATGATTCAATTCATGATTCATGATTCGATTCATGATTCATGATTCATGATTCATGATTCAATACATGATTCATGATTCGATTCATGATTCATGATTTAATTCATGATTCTTGATTTATGATTCAATTCATGATTCAATTCATGATTCAATTCATGATTCATGATTCGATTCATGATTCATGATTCATGATTCAATTCATGATTCATGATTCGATTCATGATTCATGATTCAATTCATGATTCATGATTCATTATTTAATTCATGATTCATGATTCAATTCATGATTCATGATTCCATTCATGCTTCATGATTCATGATTCATGATTCAATTCATGATTCATGATTCATGATTCATGATTCAATTCATGATTCATGATTCAATTCATGATTCATGATTCATGATTCATGATTCAATTCATGATTCATGATTTGATTCATGATTCATGATTCAATTCATGTATCATGATTCATGATTCATGATTCAATTCATGATTTATGATTCATGATTCATGATTCATGATTCAATTCATGATTCAATTCATGATTCATGATTTGATTCATGATTCATGATTCAATTCATGATTCAATTCATGATTCATGATTCAATTCATGATTCATGATTCGATTCATGATTCATGATTCATGATTCAATTCATGATTCATGATTCAATTCATGATTCATGATTCATGATTCATGATTCAATTCATGATTCATGATTTAATTCATGATTCATGATTCATGATTCATTATTCAATTCATGATTCATGATTCAATTCATGATTCAAGATTCGATTCATGATTCATGATTCATGATTCATGATTCAATTCATGATTCATGATTCAATTCATGATTTATGATTTATATTCAATTTATGATTCGATTCATGATTCATGATTCAATTCATGATTCATGATTCGATTCATGATTCATGATTCAATTCATGATTCATGATTCATGATTTATGATTCATAATTCAATTCATGATTCATGATTCAATTCATGATTCATGATTCGATTCATGATTCATGATTCGTGATTCATGATTCAATACATGATTCATGATTCATGATTTAATTCATGATTCTTGATTTATGATTCAATTCATGATTCAATTCATGATTCAATTCATGATTCATGATTCGATTCATGATTCATGATTCATGATTCGATTCATGATTCATGATTCAATTCATGATTCATGATTTAATTCATGATTCATGATTTGATTCATGATTCATGATTCAATTCATGTATCATGATTCATGATTCATGATTCAATTCATGATTCATGATTCATGATTCAATTCATGTATCATGATTCATGATTCATGATTCAATTCATGATTCATGATTCAATTCATGTATCATGATTCATGATTCATGATTCAATTCATGATTCATGATTCATGATTCAATTCATGTATCATGATTCATGATTCATGATTCAATTCATGATTCATGATTCAATTCATGTATCATGATTCATGATTCATGATTCAATTCATGATTCATGATTTAATTCATGATTCATGATTTATGATTCATTATTCAATTCATAATTCATGATTCAATTCATGATTCATGATTCGATTCATGATTCATGATTCATGATTCAAGATTCGATTCATGATTCATGATTCATGATTCAATTCATGATTCATGATTCAATTCATGATTTATGATTTATAATTCAATTTATGATTCGATTCATGATTCATGATTCAATTCATGATTCATGATTCGATTCATGATTCATGATTCAATTCATGATTCATGATTCATGATTTATGATTCATAATTCAATTCATGATTCATGATTCAATTCATGATTCATGATTCGATTCATGATTCATGATTCATGATTCAATACATGATTCATGATTCGATTCATGATAAATGATTTAATTCATGATTCTTGATTTATGATTCAATTCATGATTCAATTCATGATTCAATTCATGATTCAATTCATGATTCATGATTCGATTCATGATTCATGATTCGATTCATGATTCAATTCATGATTCATGATTTAATTCATGATTCATGATTTGATTCATGATTCATTATTCAATTCATGAATCATGATTAATGATTCATGATTCAATTCATAAATCATGATTCATGATTCATGATTCAATTCATGATTCATGATTAATGATTCAATTCATAAATCATGATTCATGATTCATGATTCAATTCATGATTCATGATTCATTATTCAATTCTTGATTCATTTCATGATTCATGATTCGATTCATGATTCATGATTCAATTCATGATTCATGATTCAATTCATGATTCATGATTTGATTCATGATTTATGATTCAATTCATGATTCATGATTCATGATTCAATTCATGATTCATTTCATGATTCATGATTCAATTCATGATTCATTTCATGATTCATGATTCAATTCATGATTCATGATTCATTTCATGATTCATGATTCATTTCATGATTCATGATTTAATTCATGATTAATGATTCATGATTCAATTCATGATTCATGATTCAATTCATGATTCATGATTTAATTAATGTTTCATGATTCGATTCATGATTCATGATTCAATTCATGATTCATGATTCGATTCATGAATTATGATTCAATTCATGATTCATGATTCATAATTCATGATTCGATTCATGATTCTTGATTCGATTCATGATTCATGATTTAATTCATGATTCATGATTCATGATTCATGATTCGATTCATGATTCATGATTCAATTCATGATTCATGATTCGATTCATGATTCATGATTCGATTCATGATTCATGATTTATGATTCAATTCATGATTCAATTCATGATTCGTTTCATGCCTCATGATTCGATTCATGATTCATGATTCAATTCATGATTCATGATTTATGATTCAATTCATGATTCAATTCATGATTCATGATTCGATTCATGAATTATGATTCAATTCATGATTCATGATTCATAATTCATGATTCGATTCATGATTCATGATTTAATTCTTGATTCATGATTCATGAATCAATTCATGATTCATGATTCATGATCCATGATTCAATTCATGATTCATGATTCAATTCATGATTCATGATTCATAATTCATGATTCGATTCATGATTCATGATTTAATTCTTGATTCATGATTCATGAATCAATTCATGATTCATGATTCATGATCCATGATTCAATTCATGATTCATGATTCAATTCATGAATTATGATTCGATTCATGATTCATGATTCGATTCATGATTCATGATTCACTTCATGATTCATGATTTATGATTCAATTCATGATTCATGATTCGATTCATGATTCATCATTCGATTCGTGATTCATGATTTATGATTCGATTCATGATTAATAATTCGATTCATGATTCATGATTCATAATTCATGATTCAATTCATGATTCATGATTCATGATTCAAGATTCAATTCATGATTCATGATTCAATTCATGATTCATGATTCGATTCATGATTCATAATTCATGATTTATGATTCATGATTCGATTCATGATTCATGATTCAATTCATGATTCATGATTCGATTCATGATTCGATTCATGATTTATAATTCAAATCATGATTCATGATTCATTATTTAATTCATGATTCATGATTCGATTCATGATTCATGATTCAATTCATGATTCATGATTCATTATTTAATTCATAATTCATGATTCGATTCATGATTCATGATTCCATTCATGATTCATGATTCATGATTCAATTCATGATTCATGATTCATGATTCAATTCATGATTCATGATTCATGATTCATGATTCAATTCATGATTCAATTCATGATTCATGATTTGATTCATGATTCATGATTCAATTCATGTATCATGATTCATGATTCATGATTCAATTCATGATTCATGATTTAATTCATGATTCATGATTCATGATTCATTATTCAATTCATGATTCATGATTCAATTCATGATTCATGATTCGATTCATGATTCATGATTCAAGATTCGATTCATGATTCATGATTCATGATTCAATTCATGATTCATGATTCAATTCATGATTCATGATTCAATTCATGATTCATGATTTATAATTCAATTTATGATTCGATTCATGATTCATGATTCAATTCATGATTCAATTCATGATTCATGATTCATGATTTATGATTCATAATTCAATTCATGATTCATGATTCAATTCATGATTCATGATTCGATTCATGATTCATGATTCATGATTCAATACATGATTCATGATTCGATTCATGATTCATGATTTAATTCATGATTCTTGATTTATGATTCAATTCATGATTCAATTCATGATTCATGATTCGATTCATGATTCATGATTCATGATTCAATTCATGATTCATGATTCGATTCATGATTCGATTCATGATTTATAATTCAAATCATGATTCATGATTCATTATTTAATTCATGATTCATGATTCGATTCATGATTCATGATTCAATTCATGATTCATGATTCATTATTTAATTAATGATTCATGATTCGATTCATGATTCATGATTCCATTCATGCTTCATGATTCATGATTCATGATTCAATTCATGATTCATGATTCAATTCATGATTCAATTCATGATTCATGATTTGATTCATGATTCATGATTCAATTCATCTATCATGATTCATGATTCATGATTCAATTCATGATTCATGATTTAATTCATGTTTCATGATTCATGATTCATGATTCAATTCATGATTCATGATTCAATTCATGATTCATGATTCGATTCATGATTCATGATTCATGATTCAAGATTCGATTCATGATTCATGATTCATGATTCAATTCATGATTCATGATTCAATTCATGATTTATGATTTATAATTCAATTTATGATTCGATTCATGATTCATGATTCAATTCATGATTCAATTCATGATTCATGATTCATGATTTATGATTCATAATTCAATTCATGATTCATGATTTAATTCATGATTCATGATTCGATTCATGATTTATGATTCATGATTCAATACATGATTCATGATTCGATTCATGATTCAGGATTTAATTCATGATTCTTGATTTATGACTCAATTCATGATTCAATTCATGATTCAATTCATGATTCATGATTCGATTCATGATTCATGATTCAATTCATGATTCATGATTCATGATTCATGATTCAATTCATGATTCATGATTTGATTCATGATTCATGATTCAATTCATGTATCATGATTCATGATTCATGATTCAATTCATGATTCATGATTCATGATTCATGATTCATGATTCAATTCATGATTCAATTCATGATTCATGATTTGATTCATGATTCATGATTCAATTCATGTATCATGATTCATGATTCATGATTCAATTCATGATTCATGATTTAATTCATGATTCATGATTCATGATTCATGATTCAATTCATGATTCATGATTCGATTCATGATTCATGATTCATGATTCAAGATTCGATTCAAGATTCATGATTCATGATTCATGATTCAATTCATGATTCATGATTCAATTCATGATTTATGATTTATAATTCAATTTATGATTCGATTCATGATTCATGATTCAATTCATGATTCATGATACGATTCATGATTCATGATTCAATTCATGATTCATGATTCATGATTTATGATTCATAATTCAATTCATGATTCATGATTCAATTCATGATTCATGATTCGATTCATGATTCATGATTCGTGATTCATGATTCAATACATGATTCATGATTCGATTCATGATTCATGATTTAATTCATGATTCTTGATTTATGATTCAATTCATGATTCAATTCATGATTCAATTCATGATTCATGATTCGATTCATGATTCATGATTCATGATTCGATTCATGATTCATGATTCAATTCATGATTCATGATTTAATTCATGATTCATGATTTGATTCATGATTCATGATTCAATTCATGTATCATGATTCATGATTCATGATTCAATTCATGATTCATGATTCATGATTCAATTCATGTATCATGATTCATGATTCATGATTCAATTCATGATTCATGATTCAATTCATGATTCATGATACATGATTCATTATTCAATTCATGATTCATGATTCAATTCATGATTCATGATTCGATTCATGATTCATGATTCATGATTCAAGATTCGATTCATGATTCATGATTCATGATTCAATTCATGATTCATGATTCAATTCATGATTTATGATTTATAATTCAATTTATGATTCGATTCATGATTCATGATTCAATTCATGATTCATGATTCGATTCATGATTCATGATTCATGATTTATGATTCATAATTCAATTCATGATTCATGATTCAATTCATGATTCATGATTCGATTCATGATTCATGATTCATGATTCATGATTCAATACATGATTCATGATTCGATTCATGATAAATGATTTAATTCATGATTCTTGATTTATGATTCAATTCATGATTCAATTCATGATTTAATTCATGATTCATGATTTGATTCATGATTCATTATTCAATTCATGAATCATGATTAATGATTCATGATTCAATTCATAAATCATGATTCATGATTCATGATTCAGTTCATGATTCATGATTCATGATTCAATTCATAAATCATGATTCATGATTCATGATTCAATTCATGATTTATGATTCATGATTCAATTCTTGATTCATTTCATGATTCATGATTCAATTCATGATTCATGATTCAATTCATGATTCATGATTCAATTCATGATTCATGATTTGATTCATGATTCATGATTCAATTCATGAATCATGATTCATGATTCATAATTCAATTCATGATTCATGATTCATGATTCAATTCATGATTCATTTCATGATTCATTATTCAATTCATGATTCATGATTCATGATTCAATTCATGATTCATTTCATGATTCATGATTCATTTCATGATTCATGATTTAATTCATGATTAATGATTCATGATTCAATTCATGATTCATGATTCAATTCATGATTCATGATTTAATTAATGTTTCATGATTCGATTCATGATTCATGATTCAATTCATGATTCATGATTCAATTCATGATTCATGATTTTCGATTCAATTCATGATTCAATTCATGATTCATGATTCGATTCATGAATTATGATTCAAATTATGATTCATGATTCGATTCATGATTCATGATTCGATTCATGATTCATGATTCGATTCATGATTCATGATTCAATTCATGATTCATGATTCAATTCATGATTCATGATTCATGATTCAATTCATGATTCATGATTCAATTCATGATTCATGATGCGATTCATGATTCATGATTCGATTCATGATTCATGATTCAATTCATGATTCATGATTTATGATTCAATTCATGATTCAATTCCTGATTCATTTCATGATTCATGATTCTATTCATGATTCATGATTCATGATTCGATTCATGATTCATGATTCGATTCATGATTCATGATTCATAATTCATGATTCAATTCATGATTCATGATTCATGATTCAAGATTCAATTCATGATTCATGATTCATGATTCAAGATTCAATTCATGATTCATGATTCAATTCATGAATCATGATTCGATTCATGATTCATGATTCATGATTCAATTCATGATTCATGATTCAATTCATGATTCATGATTCGATTCATGATTTATAATTCAAATCGTGATTCATGATTCGATTCATGATTCAATTCATGATTCATGATTCATTATTTAATTCATGATTCATGATTCGATTCATGATTCATGATTCAATTCATGATTCATGATTCAATTCATGATTCATGATTCGATTCATGATTCATGATTCATGATTCAAGATTCGATTCATGATTCATGATTCATGATTCAATTCATGATTCATGATTCAATTCATGATTCATGATTCAATTCATGATTCATGATTTATAATTCAATTTATGATTCGATTCATGATTCATGATTCAATTCATGATTCAATTCATGATTCATGATTCATGATTTATGATTCATAATTCAATTCATGATTCATGATTCAATTCATGATTCATGATTCGATTCATGATTCATGATTCATGATTCATGATTCAATACATGATTCATGATTCGATTCATGATTCATGATTTAATTCATGATTCTTGATTTATGATTTAATTCATGATTCAATTCATGATTCATGATTTGATTCATGATTCATGATTCATGATTCAATTCATGATTCATGATTCGATTCATGATTCGATTCATGATTTATAATTCAAATCATGATTCATGATTCATTATTTAATTCATGATTCATGATTCGATTCATGATTCATGATTCAATTCATGATTCATGATTCATTATTTAATTCATGATTCATGATTCGATTCATGATTCATGATTCCATTCATGCTTCATGATTCATGATTCATGATTCAATTCATGATTCATGATTCATGATTCATGATTCAATTCATGATTCAATTCATGATTCATGATTTGATTCATGATTCATGATTCAATTCATCTATCATGATTCATGATTTATGATTCAATTCATGATTTATGATTTAATTCATGTTTCATGATTCATGATTCATTATTCAATTCATGATTCATGATTCAATTCATGATTCATGATTCGATTCATGATTCATGATTCATGATTCAATATTCGATTCATGATTCATGATTCATGATTCAATTCATGATTCATGATTCAATTCATGATTCATGATTCAATTCATGATTTATGATTTATAATTCAATTTATGATTCGATTCATGATTCATGATTCAATTCATGATTCAATTCATGATTCATGATTCATGATTTATGATTCATAATTCAATTCATGATTCATGATTTAATTCATGATTCATGATTCGATTCATGATTTATGATTCATGATTCAATACATGATTCATGATTCGATTCATGATTCAGGATTTAATTCATGATTCTTGATTTATGATTCAATTCATGATTCAATTCATGATTCAATTCATGATTCATGATTCGATTCATGATTCATGATTCATGATTCAATTCATGATTCATGATTCATGATTCATGATTCAATTCATGATTCATGATTTGATTCATGATTCATGATTCAATTCATGTATCATGATTCATGATTCATGATTCAATTCATGATTCATGATTCATGATTCATGATTCAATTCATGATTCAATTCATGATTCATGATTTGATTCATGATTCATGATTCAATTCATGTATCATGATTCATGATTCATGATTCAATTCATGATTCATGATTTAATTCATGATTCATGATTCATGATTCATTATTCAATTCATGATTCATGATTCAATTCATGATTCATGATTCGATTCATGATTCATGATTCATGATTCAAGATTCGATTCATGATTCATGATTCATGATTCATGATTCAATTCATGATTCATGATTCAATTCATGATTTATGATTTATAATTCAATTTATGATTCGATTCATGATTCATGATTCAATTCATGATTCATGATTCGATTCATGATTCATGATTCAATTCATGATTCATGATTCATGATTTATGATTCATAATTCAATTCATGATTCATGATTCAATTCATGATTCATGATTCGATTCATGATTCATGATTCGTGATTCATGATTCAATACATGATTCATGATTCGATTCATGATTCATGATTTAATTCATGATTCTTGATTTATGATTCAATTCATGATTCAATTCATGATTCAATTCATGATTCATGATTCGATTCATGATTCATGATTCATGATTCGATTCATGATTCATGATTCAATTCATGATTCATGATTTAATTCATGATTCATGATTTGATTCATGATTCATGATTCAATTCATGTATCATGATTCATGATTCATGATTCAATTCATGATTCATGATTCATGATTCAATTCATGTATCATGATTCATGATTCATGATTCAATTCATGATTCATGATTCAATTCATGTATCATGATTCATGATTCATGATTCAATTCATGATTCATGATTTAATTCATGATTCATGATTCATGATTCATTATTCAATTCATGATTCATGATTCAATTCATGATTCATGAATCGATTCATGATTCATGATTCATGATTCAAGATTCGATTCATGATTCATGATTCATGATTCAATTCATGATTCATGATTCAATTCATGATTTATGATTTATAATTCAATTTATGATTCGATTCATGATTCATGATTCAATTCATGATTCATGATTCGATTCATGATTCATGATTCAATTCATGATTCATGATTCATGATTTATGATTCATAATTCAATTCATGATTCATGATTCAATTCATGATTCATGATTCGATTCATGATTCATGATTCATGATTCATGATTCAATACATGATTCATGATTCGATTCATGATAAATGATTTAATTCATGATTCTTGATTTATGATTCAATTCATGATTCAATTCATGATTCAATTCATGATTCATGATTCGATTCATGATTCATGATTCGATTCATGATTCATGATTCAATTCATGACTCATGATTTAATTCATGATTCATGATTTGATTCATGATTCATTATTCAATTCATGAATCATGATTAATAATCCATGATTCAATTCATAAATCATGATTCATGATTCATGATTCAATTCATGATTCATGATTCATGATTCAATTCATAAATCATGATTCATGATTCATGATTCAATTCATGATTTATGATTCATGATTCAATTCTTGATTCATTTCATGATTCATGATTCAATTCATGATTCATGATTCAATTCATGATTCATGATTCAATTCATGATTCATGATTTGATTCATGATTCATGATTCAATTCATGAATCATGATTCATGATTCAATTCATGATTCATTTCATGATTCATTATTCAATTCATGATTCATGATTAATAATTCATGATTCAATTCATGATTCATGATTCATGATTCAAGATTCAATTCATGATTCATGATTCATGATTCAAGATTCAATTCATGATTCATGATTCAATTCATGAATCATGATTCGATTCATGATTCATGATTCATGATTCATGATTCATGATTCAATTCATGATTCATGATTCAATTCATGATTCATGATTCGATTCATGATTTATAATTCAAATCATGATTCATGATTCGATTCATGATTCAATTCATGATTCATGATTCATTATTTAATTCATGATTCATGATTCGATTCATGATTCATGATTCAATTCATGATTCATGATTCATGATTCAATTCATGATTCATGTTTCATGATTCATGTTTCAATTCATGATTCATGATTCAATTCATGATTCATGATTTATGATTCAATTCATGATTCAATTCATGATTCATGATTCGATTCATGAATTATGATTCAATTCATGATTCATGATTCATAATTCATGATTCGATTCATGATTCTTGATTCGATTCATGATTCATGATTTAATTCATGATTCATGATTCATGATTCATGATTCGATTCATGATTCATGATTCAATTCATGATTCATGATTCGATTCATGATTCATGATTCGATTCATGATTCATGATTTATGATTCAATTCATGATTCAATTCATGATTCAATTCATGAATTATGATTCAATTCATGATTCATGATTCATAATTCATGATTCGATTCATGATTCATGATTTAATTCTTGATTCATGATTCATGAATCAAGTTATGATTCATGATTCATGATCTATGATTCAATTCATGATTCATGATTCAATTCATGATTCATGATTCGATTCATGATTCATGATTCGATTCATGATTCATGATTCACTTCATGATTCATGATTTATGATTCAATTCATGATTCAATTCATGATTCATTTCATGATTCATCATTCGATTCGTGATTCATGATTTATGATTCGATTCATGATTAATAATTCGATTCATGATTCATAATTCATGATTCAATTCATGATTCATGATTCATGATTCAAGATTCAATTCATGATTCATGATTCAATTCATGATTCATGATTCGATTCATGATTCATAATTCATGATTTATGATTCATGATTCGATTCATGATTCATGATTCAATTCATGATTCATGATTCGATTCATGATTCGATTCATGATTCGATTCATGATTCATAATTCATGATTTATGATTCATGATTCATGATTCAATTCATGATTCATGATTCATGAGTCAATTCATGATTCATGATTTGATTCATGATTCATGATTCAATTCATGTATCATGATTCATGATTCATGATTCAATTCATGATTCATGATTTAATTCATGATTCATGATTCGATTCATGATTCATGATTCATGATTCAAGATTCGATTCATGATTTATGATTCATGATTCAATTCATGATTCATGATTCAATTCATGATTCAATTCATGATTCATGATTCGATTCATGATTCATGATTCATGATTCAATTCATGATTCATGATTCGATTCATGATTCGATTCATGATTTATAATTCAAATCATGATTCATGATTCATTATTTAATTCATGATTCATGATTCGATTCATGATTCATGATTCAATTCATGATTCATGATTCATTATTTAATTCATGATTCATGATTCGATTCATGATTCATGATTCCATTCATGCTTCATGATTCATGATTCATGATTCAATTCATGATTCATGATTCATGATTCATGATTCAATTCATGATTCAATTCATGATTCATGATTTGATTCATGATTCATGATTCAATTCATGTATCATGATTCATGATTCATGATTCAATTCATGATTCATGATTTAATTCATGTTTCATGATTCATGATTCATTATTCAATTCATGATTCATGATTCAATTCATGATTCATGATTCGATTCATGATTCATGATTCATGATTCAAGATTCGATTCATGATTCATGATTCATGATTCAATTCATGATTCATGATTCAATTCATGATTCATGATTCAATTCATGATTTATGATTTATAATTCAATTTATGATTCGATTCATGATTCATGATTCAATTCATGATTCAATTCATGATTCATGATTCATGATTTATGATTCATAATTCAATTCATGATTCATGATTTAATTCATGATTCATGATTCGATTCATGATTCATGATTCATGATTCATGATTCAATACATGATTCATGATTCGATTCATGATTCATGATTTAATTCATGATTCTTGATTTATGATTCAATTCATGATTCAATTCATGATTCAATTCATGATTCATGATTCGATTCATGATTCATGATTCATGATTCAATTCATGATTCATGATTCAATTCATGATTCATGATTCATGATTCAATTCATGATTCATGATTCATGATTCAATTCATGATTCATGATTTGATTCATGATTCATGATTCAATTCATGTATCATGATTCATGATTCATGATTCAATTCATGATTCATGATTCAATTCATGATTCATGATTTGATTCATGATTCATGATTCAATTCATGATTCAATTCATGATTCATGATTCAATTCATGATTCATGATTCGATTCATGATTCATGATTCATGATTCAATTCATGATTCATGATTCAATTCATGATTCATGATTTGATTCATGATTCATGATTCAATTCATGTATCATGATTCATGGTTCATGATTCAATTCATGATTCATGATTTAATTCATGATTCATGATTCATGATTCATTATTCAATTCATGATTCATGATTCAATTCATGATTCATGATTCAATTCATGATTCATGATTCGATTCATGATTCATGATTCATGATTCAAGATTCGATTCATGATTCATGATTCATGATTCATGATTCAATTCATGATTCATGATTCAATTCATGATTTATGATTTATAATTCAATTTATGATTCGATTCATGATTCATGATTCAATTCATGATTCATGATTCGATTCATGATTCATGATTCAATTCATGATTCATGATTTATGATTCATAATTCAATTCATGATTCATGATTCAATTCATGATTCATGATTCGATTCATGATTCATGATTCGTGATTCATGATTCAATACATGATTCATGATTCGATTCATGATTCATGATTTAATTCATGATTCTTGATTTATGATTCAATTCATGATTCAATTCATGATTCAATTCATGATTCATGATTCGATTCATGATTCATGATTCATGATTCGATTCATGATTCATGATTCAATTCATGATTCATGATTTAATTCATGATTCATGATTTGATTCATGATTCATGATTCAATTCATGTATCATGATTCATGATTCATGATTCAATTCATGATTCATGATTCATGATTCAATTCATGTATCATGATTCATAATTTATGATTCAATTCATGATTCATGATTTAATTCATGATTCATGATTCATTATTCAATTCATGATTCATGATTCAATTCATGATTCATGATTCGATTCATGATTCATGATTCATGATTCAAGATTCGATTCATGATTCATGATTCATGATTCAATTCATGATTCATGATTCAATTCATGATTTATGATTTATAATTCAATTTATGATTCGATTCATGATTCATGATTCAATTCATGATTCATGATTCGATTCATGATTCATGATTCAATTCATGATTCATGATTCATGATTTATGATTCATAATTCAATTCATGATTCATGATTCAATTCATGATTCATGATTCGATTCATGATTCATGATTCATGATTCATGATTCAATACATGATTCATGATTCGATTCATGATAAATGATTTAATTCATGATTCTTGATTTATGATTCAATTCATGATTCAATTCATGATTCAATTCATGATTCATGATTCGATTCATGATTCATGATTCGATTCATGATTCATGATTCAATTCATGACTCATGATTTAATTCATGATTCATGATTTGATTCATGATTCATTATTCAATTCATGAATCATGATTAATAATCCATGATTCAATTCATAAATCATGATTCATGATTCATGATTCAATTCATGATTCATGATTCATGATTCAATTCATAAATCATGATTCATGATTCATGATTCAATTCATGATTTATGATTCATGATTCAATTCTTGATTCATTTCATGATTCATGATTCAATTCATGATTCATGATTCAATTCATGATTCATGATTCAATTCATGATTCATGATTTGATTCATGATTCATGATTCAATTCATGAATCATGATTCATGATTCATAATTCAATTCATGATTCATGATTCATGATTCAATTCATGATTCATTTCATGATTCATTATTCAATTCATGATTCATGATTCATGATTCAATTCATGATTCATTTCATGATTCATGATTCATTTCATGATTCATGATTTAATTCATGATTAATGATTCATGATTCAATTCATGATTCATGATTCAATTCATGATTCATGATTTAATTAATGTTTCATGATTCGATTCATGATTCATGATTCAATTCATGATTCATGATTCAATTCATGATTCATGATTTATGATTCAATTCATGATTCAATTCATGATTCATGATTCGATTCATGAATTATGATTCAAATTATGATTCATGATTCGATTCATGATTCATGATTCGATTCATGATTCATGATTCGATTCATGATTCATGATTCAATTCATGATTCATGATTCAATTCATGATTCATGATTCATGATTCAATTCATGATTCATGATTCAATTCATGATTCATGATGCGATTCATGATTCATGATTCGATTCATGATTCATGATTCAATTCATGATTCATGATTTATGATTCAATTCATGATTCAATTCCTGATTCATTTCATGATTCATGATTCTATTCATGATTCATGATTCATGATTCGATTCATGATTCATGATTCGATTCATGATTCATGATTCATAATTCATGATTCAATTCATGATTCATGATTCATGATTCAAGATTCAATTCATGATTCATGATTCATGATTCAAGATTCAATTCATGATTCATGATTCAATTCATGAATCATGATTCGATTCATGATTCATGATTCATGATTCAATTCATGATTCATGATTCGATTCATGATTTATAATTCAAATCATGATTCATGATTCGATTCATGATTCAATTCATGATTCATGATTCATTATTTAATTCATGATTCATGATTCGATTCATGATTCATGATTCAATTCATGATTCATGATTCATGATTCAATTCATGATTCATGTTTCATGATTCATGTTTCAATTCATGATTCATGATTCAATTCATGATTCATGATTTATGATTCAATTCATGATTCAATTCATGATTCATGATTCGATTCATGAATTATGATTCAATTCATGATTCATGATTCATAATTCATGATTCGATTCATGATTCTTGATTCGATTCATGATTCATGATTTAGTTCATGATTCATGATTCATGATTCATGATTCGATTCATGATTCATGATTCAATTCATGATTCATGATTCGATTCATGATTCATGATTCGATTCATGATTCATGATTTATGATTCAATTCATGATTCAATTCATGATTCAATTCATGATTCAATTCATGAATTATGATTCAATTCATGATTCATGATTCATAATTCATGATTCGATTCATGATTCATGATTTAATTCTTGATTCATGATTCATAAATCAATTTATGATTCATGATTCATGATCTATGATTCAATTCATGATTCATGATTCAATTCATGATTCATGATTCGATTCATGATTCATGATTCGATTCATGATTCATGATTCACTTCATGATTCATGATTTATGATTCAATTCATGATTCAATGCATGATTCATTTCATGATTCATCATTCGATTCGTGATTCATGATTTATGATTCGATTCATGATTAATAATTCGATTCATGATTCATGATTCATAATTCATGATTCAATTCATGATTCATGATTCATGATTCAAGATTCAATTCATGATTCATGATTCAATTCATGATTCATGATTCGATTCATGATTCATAATTCATGATTTATGATTCATGATTCGATTCATGATTCATGATTCAATTCATGATTCATGATTCGATTCATGATTCATAATTCATGATTTATGATTCATGATTCGATTCATGATTCATGATTCGATTCATGATTCATGATTCAATTCATGATTCATGATTCAATATTTAATTCATGATTCATGATTCGATTCATGATTCATGATTCCATTCATGATTCATGATTCATGATTCAATTCATGATTCATGATTCATGATTCATGAGTCAATTCATGATTCATGATTTGATTCATGATTCATGATTCAATTCATGTATCATGATTCATGATTCATGATTCAATTCATGATTCATGATTTAATTCATGATTCATGATTCGATTCATGATTCATGATTCATGATTCAAGATTCGATTCATGATTTATGATTCATGATTCAATTCATGATTCATGATTCAATTCATGATTCAATTCATGATTCATGATTCGATTCATGATTCATGATTCATGATTCAATTCATGATTCATGATTCGATTCATGATTCGATTCATGATTTATAATTCAAATCATGATTCATGATTCATTATTTAATTCATGATTCATGATTCGATTCATGATTCATGATTCAATTCATGATTCATGATTCATTATTTAATTCATGATTCATGATTCGATTCATGATTCATGATTCCATTCATGCTTCATGATTCATGATTCATGATTCAATTCATGATTCATGATTCATGATTCATGATTCAATTCATGATTCAATTCATGATTCATGATTTGATTCATGATTCATGATTCAATTCATGTATCATGATTCATGATTCATGATTCAATTCATGATTCATGATTTAATTCATGTTTCATGATTCATGATTCATTATTCAATTCATGATTCATGATTCAATTCATGATTCATGATTCGATTCATGATTCATGATTCATGATTCAAGATTCGATTCATGATTCATGATTCATGATTCAATTCATGAATCATGATTCGATTCATGATTCATGATTCATGATTCAATTCATGATTCATGATTCAATTCATGATTCATGATTCGATTCATGATTTATAATTCAAATCATGATTCATGATTCGATTCATGATTCAATTCATGATTCATGATTCATTATTTAATTCATGATTCATGATTCGATTCATGATTCATGATTCAATTCATGATTCATGATTCATGATTCAATTCATGATTCATGTTTCATGATTCATGTTTCAATTCATGATTCATGATTCAATTCATGATTCATGATTTATGATTCAGTTCATGATTCAATTCATGATTCATGATTCGATTCATGAATTATGATTCAATTCATGATTCATGATTCATAATTCATGATTCGATTCATGATTCTTGATTCGATTCATGATTCATGATTTAATTCATGATTCATGATTCATGATTCATGATTCGATTCATGATTCATGATTCAATTCATGATTCATGATTCGATTCATGATTCATGATTCGATTCATGATTCATGATTTATGATTCAATTCATGATTCAATTCATGATTCAATTCATGAATTATGATTCAATTCATGATTCATGATTCATAATTCATGATTCGATTCATGATTCATGATTTAATTCTTGATTCATGATTCATGAATCAATTTATGATTCATGATTCATGATCTATGATTCAATTCATGATTCATGATTCAATTCATGATTCATGATTCGATTCATGATTCATGATTCGATTCATGATTCATGATTCACTTCATGATTCATGATTTATGATTCAATTCATGATTCAATGCATGATTCATTTCATGATTCATCATTCGATTCGTGATTCATGATTTATGATTCGATTCATGATTAATAATTCGATTCATGATTCATGATTCATAATTCATGATTCAATTCATGATTCATGATTCATGATTCAAGATTCAATTCATGATTCATGATTCAATTCATGATTCATGATTCGATTCATGATTCATAATTCATGATTTATGATTCATGATTCGATTCATGATTCATGATTCAATTCATGATTCATGATTCGATTCATGATTCGATTCATGATTCGATTCATGATTCATAATTCATGATTTATGATTCATGATTCGATTCATGATTCATGATTCGATTCATGATTCATGATTCAATTCATGATTCATGATTCATTATTTAATTCATGATTCATGATTCGATTCATGATTCATGATTCCATTCATGATTCATGATTCATGATTCATGATTCAATTCATGATTCATGATTCATGATTCATGAGTCAATTCATGATTCATGATTTGATTCATGATTCATGATTCAATTCATGTATCATGATTCATGATTCATGATTCAATTCATGATTCATGATTTAATTCATGATTCATGATTCGATTCATGATTCATGATTCATGATTCAAGATTCGATTCATGATTTATGATTCATGATTCAATTCATGATTCATGATTCAATTCATGATTCAATTCATGATTCATGATTCGATTCATGATTCATGATTCAATTCATGATTCATGATTCGATTCATGATTCGATTCATGATTTATAATTCAAATCATGATTCATGATTCATTATTTAATTCATGATTCATGATTCGATTCATGATTCATGATTCAATTCATGATTCATGATTCATTATTTAATTCATGATTCATGATTCGATTCATGATTCATGATTCCATTCATGCTTCATGATTCATGATTCATGATTCAATTCATGATTCATGATTCATGATTCATGATTCAATTCATGATTCAATTCATGATTCATGATTTGATTCATGATTCATGATTCAATTCATGTATCATGATTCATGATTCATGATTCAATTCATGATTCATGATTTAATTCATGTTTCATGATTCATGATTCATTATTCAATTCATGATTCATGATTCAATTCATGATTCATGATTCGATTCATGATTCATGATTCATGATTCAAGATTCGATTCATGATTCATGATTCATGATTCAATTCATGATTCATGATTCAATTCATGATTTATGATTTATAATTCAATTTATGATTCGATTCATGATTCATGATTCAATTCATGATTCAATTCATGATTCATGATTCATGATTTATGATTCATAATTCAATTCATGATTCATGATTTAATTCATGATTCATGATTCGATTCATGATTCACGATTCATGATTCATGATTCATGATTCAATACATGATTCATGATTCGATTCATGATTCATGATTTAATTCATGATTCTTGATTTATGATTCAATTCATGATTCAATTCATGATTCAATTCATGATTCATGATTCGATTCATGATTCATGATTCATGATTCAATTCATGATTCATGATTCAATTCATGATTCATGATTCATGATTCAATTCATGATTCATGATTCATGATTCAATTCATGATTCATGATTTGATTCATGATTCATGATTCAATTCATGTATCATGATTCATGATTCATGATTCAATTCATGATTCATGATTCAATTCATGATTCAATTCATGATTCATGATTTGATTCATGATTCAATTCATGATTCAATTCATGATTCATGATTCAATTCATGATTCATGATTCGATTCATGATTCATGATTCATGATTCAATTCATGATTCATGATTCAATTCATGATTCATGATTTGATTCATGATTCATGATTCAATTCATGATTCATGATTCATGATTCAATTCATGATTCATGATTTGATTCATGATTCATGATTCAATTCATGTATCATGATTCATGATTCATGATTCAATTCATGATTCATGATTCAATTCATGATTCAATTCATGATTCATGATTTGATTCATGATTCATGATTCAATTCATGATTCAATTCATGATTCATGATTCAATTCATGATTCATGATTCGATTCATGATTCATGATTCATGATTCAATTCATGATTCATGATTTAATTCATGATTCATGATTTGATTCATGATTCATGATTCAATTCATGATTCATGATTTAATTCATGATTCATGATTCATGATTCATTATTCAATTCATGATTCATGATTCAATTCATGATTCATGATTCAATTCATGATTCATGATTCGATTCATGATTCATGATTCATGATTCAAGATTCGATTCATGATTCATGATTCATGATTCATGATTCAATTCATGATTCATGATTCAATTCATGATTTATGATTTATAATTCAATTTATGATTTGATTCATGATTCATGATTCAATTCATGATTCATGATTCGATTCATGATTCATGATTCAATTCATGATTCATGATTCATGATTTATGATTCATAATTCAATTCATGATTCATGATTCAATTCATGATTCATGATTCGATTCATGATTCATGATTCGTGATTCATGATTCAATACATGATTCATGATTCGATTCATGATTCATGATTTAATTCATGATTCTTGATTTATGATTCAATTCATGATTCAATTCATGATTCATGATTCGATTCATGATTCATGATTCATGATTCGATTCATGATTCATGATTCAATTCATGATTCATGATTTAATTCATGATTCATGATTTGATTCATGATTCATGATTCTATTCATGTATCATGATTCATGATTCATGATTCAATTCATGTATCATGATTCATAATTCATGATTCAATTCATGATTCATGATTTAATTCATGATTCATGATTCATGATTCAAGATTCGATTCATGATTCATGATTCATGATTCAATTCATGATTCATGATTCAATTCATGATTTATGATTTATAATTCAATTTATGATTCGATTCATGATTCATGATTCAATTCATGATTCATGATTCGATTCATGATTCATGATTCAATTCATGATTCATGATTCATGATTTATGATTCATAATTCAATTCATGATTCATGATTCAATTCATGATTCATGATTCGATTCATGATTCATGATTCATGATTCATGATTCAATACATGATTCATGATTCGATTCATGATAAATGATTTAATTCATGATTCTTGATTTATGATTCAATTCATGATTCAATTCATGATTCAATTCATGATTCATGATTCGATTCATGATTCATGATTCGATTCATGATTCATGATTCAATTCATGACTCATGATTTAATTCATGATTCATGATTGATTCATGATTCATTATTCAATTCATGAATCATGATTAATAATCCATGATTCAATTCATAAATCATGATTCATGATTCATGATTCAATTCATGATTCATGATTCATGATTCAATTCATAAATCATGATTCATGATTCATGATTCAATCATGATTTATGATTCATGATTCAATTCTTGATTCATTTCATGATTCATGATTCAATTCATGATTCATGATTCAATTCATGATTCATGATTTGATTCATGATTCATGATTCAATTCATGAATCATGATTCATGATTCATAATTCAATTCATGATTCATGATTCATGATTCAATTCATGATTCATTTCATGATTCATTATTCAATTCATGATTCATGATTCATGATTCAATTCATGATTCATTTCATGATTCATGATTCATTTCATGATTCATTGATTTAATTCATGATTAATGATTCATGATTCAATTCATGATTCATGATTCAATTCATGATTCATGATTTAATTAATGTTTCATGATTCGATTCATGATTCATGATTCAATTCATGATTCATGATTCAATTCATGATTCATGATTTATGATTCAATTCATGATTCAATTCATGATTCATGATTCGATTCATGAATTATGATTCAAATTATGATTCATGATTCGATTCATGATTCATGATTCGATTCATGATTCATGATTCGATTCATGATTCATGATTCAATTCATGATTCATGATTCAATTCATGATTCATGATTCATGATTCAATTCATGATTCATGATTCAATTCATGATTCATGATGCGATTCATGATTCATGATTCGATTCATGATTCATGATTCAATTCATGATTCATGATTTATGATTTCAATTCATGATTCAATTCCTGATTCATTTCATGATTCATGATTCTATTCATGATTCATGATTCATGATTCGATCATGATTCATGATTCGATTCATGATTCATGATTCATAATTCATGATTCAATTCATGATTCATGATTCATGATTCAAGATTCAATTCATGATTCATGATTCATGATTCAAGATTCAATTCATGATTCATGATTCAATTCATGAATCATGATTCGATTCATGATTCATGATTCATGATTCAATTCATGATTCATGATTCAATTCATGATTCATGATTCGATTCATGATTTATAATTCAAATCATGATTCATGATTCGATTCATGATTCAATTCATGATTCATGATTCATTATTTAATTCATGATTCATGATTCGATTCATGATTCATGATTCAATTCATGATTCATGATTCATGATTCAATTCATGATTCATGTTTCATGATTCATGTTTCAATTCATGATTCATGATTCAATTCATGATTCATGATTATGATTCAATTCATGATTCAATTCATGATTCATGATTCGATTCATGAATTATGATTCAATTCATGATTCATGATTCATAATTCATGATTCGATTCATGATTCTTGATTCGATTCATGATTCATGATTTAGTTCATGATTCATGATTCATGATTCATGATTCGATTCATGATTCATGATTCAATTCATGATTCATGATTCGATTCATGATTCATGATTCGATTCATGATTCATGATTTATGATTCAATTCATGATTCAATTCATGATTCAATTCATGAATTATGATTCAATTCATGATTCATGATTCATAATTCATGATTCGATTCATGATTCATGATTTAATTCTTGATTCATGATTCATGAAATCAATTTATGATTCATGATTCATGATCTATGATTCAATTCATGATTCATGATTCAATTCATGATTCATGATTCGATTCATGATTCATGATTCGATTCATGATTCATGATTCACTCTCATGATTCATGATTTATGATTCAATTCATGATTCAATGCATGATTCATTTCATGATTCATCATTCGATTCGTGATTCATGATTTATGATTCGATTCATGATTAATAATTCGATTCATGATTCATGATTCATAATTCATGATTCAATTCATGATTCATGATTCATGATTCAAGATTCAATTCATGATTCATGATTCAATTCATGATCATGATTCGATTCATGATTCATAATTCATGATTTATGATTCATGATTCGATTCATGATTCATGATTCAATTCATGATTCATGATTCGATTCATGATTCGATTCATGATTCGATTCATGATTCATAATTCATGATTTATGATTCATGATTCGATTCATGATTCATGATTCGATTCATGATTCATGATTCAATTCATGATTCATGATTCATTATTTAATTCATGATTCATGATTCGATTCATGATTCATGATTCCATTCATGATTCATGATTCATGATTCATGATTCAATTCATGATTCATGATTCATGATTCATGAGTCAATTCATGATTCATGATTTGATTCATGATTCATGATTCAATTCATGTATCATGATTCATGATTCATGATTCAATTCCATGATTCATGATTTAATTCATGATTCATGATTCGATTCATGATTCATGATTCATGATTCAAGATTCGATTCATGATTTATGATCATGATTCAATTCATGATTCATGATTCGATTCATGATTCATGATTCATGATTCAATTCATGATTCATGATTCGATTCATGATTCGATTCATGATTTATAATTCAAATCATGATTCATGATTCATTATTTAATTCATGATTCATGATTCGATTCATGATTCATGATTCAATTCATGATTCATGATTCATTATTTAATTCATGATTCATGATTCGATTCATGATTCATGATTCCATTCATGCTTCATGATTCATGATTCATGATTCAATTCATGATTCATGATTCATGATTCATGATTCAATTCATGATTCAATTCATGATTCATGATTTGATTCATGATTCATGATTCAATTCATGTATCATGATTCATGATTCATGATTCAATTCATGATTCATGATTTAATTCATGTTTCATGATTCATGATTCATTATTCAATTCATGATTCATGATTCAATTCATGATTCATGATTCGATTCATGATTCATGAATTCATGATTCAAGATTCGATTCATGATTCATGATTCATGATTCAATTCATGATTCATGATTCAATTCATGATTCATGATTCAATTCATGATTATGATTTATAATTCAATTTATGATTCGATTCATGATTCATGATTCAATTCATGATTCATTCATGATTCATGATTCATGATTTATGATTCATAATTCAATTCATGATTCATGATTTAATTCATGATTCATGATTCATGATTCATGATTCAATTCATGATTCATGATTCAATTCATGATTCATGATTTGATTTCATGATTCATGATTCAATTCATGATTCATGATTCATGATTCAATTCATGATTCATGATTTGATTCATGATTCATGATTCAATTCATGTATCATGATTCATGATTCATGATTCAATTCATGATTCATGATTCATGATTCAATTCATGATTCAATTCATGATTCATGATTTGATTCATGATTCATGATTCAATTCATGATTCAATTCATGATTCATGATTCAATTCATGATTCATGATTCGATTCATGATTCATGATTCATGATTCAATTCATGATTCATGATTCAATTCATGATTCATGATTCATGATTCATGATTCAATTCATGATTCATGATTTAATTCATGATTCATGATTCATGATTCATTATTCAATTCATGATTCATGATTCAATTCACGATCATGATTCGATTCATGATTCATGATCATGATTCAAGATTCGATTCATGATTCATGATTCATGATTCATGATTCAATTCATGATTCATGATTCAATTCATGATTTATGATTTATAATTCAATTATGATTCGATTCATGATTCATGATTCAATTCATGATTCATGATTCGATTCATGATTCATTGATTCAATTCATGATTCATGATTCATGATTTATGATTCATAATTCAATTCATGATTCATGATTCAATTCATGATTCATGATTCGATTCATGATTCATGATTCATGATTCAATACATGATTCATGATTCGATTCATGATTCATGATTTAATTCATGATTCTTGATTTATGATTCAATTCATGATTCATTCATGATCATGATTCGATTCATGATTCATGATTCATGATTCGATTCATGATTCATGATTCAATTCATGATTCATGATTTAATTCATGATTCATGATTTGATTCATGATTCATGATTCAATTCCATGTATCATGATTCATGATTCATGATTCAATTCATGATTCATGATTCAATTCATGTATCATGATTCATGATTCATGATTCAATTCATGATCACGATTTAATTCATGATTCATGATTCATGATTCATTATTCAATTCATGATTCATGATTCAATTCATGATTCATGATTCGATTCATGATTCATGATTCATGATTCAAGATTTGATTCATGATTCATGATTCATGATTCAATTCATGATTCATGATTCAATTCATGATTTATGATTTATAATTCAATTTATGATTCGATTCATGATTCATGATTCAATTCATGATTCATGATTCGATTCATGATTCATGATTCAATCATGATTCATGATTCATGATTTATGATTCATAATTCAATTCATGATTCATGATTCAATTCATGATTCATGATTCGATTAATGATTCATGATTCATGATTCAATACATGATTCATGATTTGATTCATGATAAATGATTTAATTCATGATTCTTGATTTATGATTCAATCATGATTCAATTCATGATTCAATTCATGATTCATGATTCGATTCATGATTCATGATTCGATTCATGATTCATGATTCAATTCATGATTCATGATTTAATTCATGATTCATGATTTGATTCATGATTCATTATTCAATTCATGAATCATGATTAATGATTCTCGATTCAATTCATAAATCATGATTCATGATTCATGATTCAATTCATGATTCATGATTAATGATTCAATTCATAAATCATGATTCATGATTCATGATTCAATTCATGATTCATGATTCATGATTCAATTCTTGATTCATTTCATGATTCATGATTCAATTCATGATTCATGATTCAATTCATGATTCAGATTTGATTCATGATTCATGATTCAATTCATGATTCATGATTCATGATTCAATTCATGATTCATTTCATGATTCATGATCAAATTCATGATTCATGATTCATGATTCAATTCATGATTCATGATTCATTTCATGATTCATGATTTAATTCATGATTAATGATTCATGATTCAATTCATGATTCATGATTCAATTCATGATTCATGATTTAATTAATGTTTCATGATTCGTTCATGATTCATGATTCAATTCATGATTCATGATTCGATTCATGAATTATGATTCAATTCATGATTCATGATTCATAATTCATGATTCGATTCATGATTCTTGATTCAATTCATGTATCATGATTCATGATTCATGATTCAATTCATGATTCATGATTCATGATTCATGATTCATGATTCAATTCATGATTCAATTCATGATTCATGATTTGATTCATGATTCAATGATTCAATTCATGATTCAATCATGATTCATGATTCGATTCATGATTCATGATTCATGATTCAATTCATGATTCATGATATAATTCATGATTCATGATTCATGAATTATGATTCATAATTTAATTTATGATCATGATTCAATTCATGATTCATGATTCGATTCATGATTCATGATTCATGATTCATGATTCAATACATGATCATGATTTGATTCTGATAAATTATTTAATTCATGATTCTTGATTTATGATTCAATTCATGATCAATTCATGATTCAATTCATGATTCATGATTCGATTCATGATTCATGATTCGATTCATGATTCATGATTCAATTCATGATTCATGATTTAATTCATGATTCATGATTTGATTCATGATTCATTATTCAATTCATGAATCATGATTAATGATTCATGATTCAATTCATAAATCATGATTCATGATTCATGATTCTATTCATGATTCATGATTCATGATTCGATTCATGATTCATGATTCGATTCATGATTCATGATTCATAATTCATGATTCAATTCATGATTCATGATTCATGATTCAAGATTCAATTCATGATTCATGATTCATGATTCAAGATTCAATTCATGATTCATGATTCAATTCATGAATCATGATTCGATTCATGATTCATGATTCATGATTCAATTCATGATTCATGATTCAATTCATGATTCATGATTCGATTCATGATTTATAATTCAAATCATGATTCATGATTCGATTCATGATTCAATTCATGATTCATGATTCATTATTTAATTCATGATTCATGATTCGATTCATGATTCATGATTCAATTCATGATTCATGATTCATGATTCAATTCATGATTCATGTTTCATGATTCATGTTTCAATTCATGATTCATGATTCAATTCATGATTCATGATTTATGATTCAATTCATGATTCAATTCATGATTCATGATTCGATTCATGAATTATGATTCAATTCATGATTCATGATTCATAATTCATGATTCGATTCATGATTCTTGATTCGATTCATGATTCATGATTTAGTTCATGATTCATGATTCATGATTCATGTTTCGATTCATGATTCATGATCAATCATGATTCATGATTCGATTCATGATCATGATTCGATTCATGATTCATGATGTTATGATTCAATTCATGATTCAATTCATGATTCAATTCATGAATTATGAATTCAAATTCATGATTCATGATTCATAATTCATGATTCGATTCATGATTCATGATTTAATTCTTGATTCATGATTCATGAATCAATTTATGATTCATGATTCATGATCTATGATTCAATTCATGATTCATGATTCAATTCATGATTCATGATTCGATTCATGATTCATGATTCGATTCATGATTCATGATTCACTTCATGATTCATGATTTATGATTCAATTCATGATTCAATGCATGATTCATTTCATGATTCATCATTCGATTCGTGATTCATGATTATGATTCGATTCATGATTAATAATTCGATTCATGATTCATGATTCATAATTCATGATTCAATTCATGATTCATGATTCATGATTCAAGATTCAATTCATGATTCATGATTCAATTCATGATTCATGATTCGATTCATGATCATAATTCATGATTTATGATTCATGATTCGATTCATGATTCATGATTCAATTCATGATTCATGATTCGATTCATGATTCGATTCATGATTCGATTCATGATTCATAATTCATGATTTATGATTCATGATTCGATTCATGATTCATGATTCGATCATGATTCATGATTCAATTCATGATTCATGATTCATTATTTAATTCATGATTCATGATTCGATTCATGATCATGATTCCATTCATGATTCATGATTCATGATTCATGATTCATTCATGAGTCATGATTCATGATTCATGAGTCAATTCATGATTCATGATTTGATTCATGATTCATGATTCAATTCATGTATCATGATTCATGATTCATGATTCAATTCATGATTCATGATTTAATTCATGATTCATGATTCGATTCATGATTCATGATTCATGATTCAAGATTCGATTCATGATTTATGATTCATGATTCAATTCATGATTCATGATTCAATTCATGATTCAATTCATGATTCATGATTCGATTCATGATTCATGATTCATGATTCAATTCATGATTCATGATTCGATTCATGATTCGATTCATGATTTATAATTCAAATCATGATTCATGATTCATTATTTAATTCATGATTCATGATTCGATTCATGATTCATGATTCAATTCATGATTCATGATTCATTATTTAATTCATGATTCATGATTCGATTCATGATTCATGATTCCATTCATGCTTCATGATTCATGATTCATGATTCAATTCATGATTCATGATTCATGATCATGATTCAATTCATGATTCAATTCATGATTCATGATTTGATTCATGATTCATGATTCAATTCATGTATCATGATTCATGATTCATGATTCAATTCATGATTCATGATTTAATTCATGTTTCATGATTCATGATTCATTATTCAATTCATGATTCATGATTCAATTCATGATTCATGATTCGATTCATGATTCATGATTCATGATTCAAGATTCGATTCATGATTCATGATTCAATTCATGATTCATGATTCAATCATGATTCATGATTCAATTCATGATTTATATGATTTATAATTCAATTTATGATTCGATTCATGATTCATTGATTCAATTCATGATTCAATTCATGATTCATGATTCATGATTTATGATTCATAATTCAATTCATGGTTCATGATTTTAATTCATGATTCATGATTCATGATTCATGATTCAATTCATGATTCATGATTCAATTCATGATTCATGATTTGATTCATGATTCATGATTCAATTCATGATTCATGATCATGATTCAATTCATGATTCATGATTTGATTCATGATTCATGATTCAATTCATGTATCATGATCATGATTCATGATTCAATTCATGATTCATGATTCATGATTCAATTCATGATTCAATTCATGATTCATGATTTGATTCATGATTCATGATTCAATTCATGATTCAATTCATGATTCATGATTCAATTCATGATTCATGATTCGATTCATGATTCATGATTCATGATTCAATTCATGATTCATGATTCAATTCATGATTCATGATTCATGATTCTGATTCAATTCATGATTCATGATTTAATTCATGATTCATGATTCATGATTCATTATTCAATTCATGATTCATGATTCAATTCACGATCATGATTCGATTCATGATTCATGATTCATGATTCAAGATTCGATTCATGATTCATGATTCATGATTCATGATTCAATTCATGATTCATGATTCAATTCATGATTATGATTTATAATTCAATTTATGATTCGATTCATGATTCATGATTCAATTCATGATTCATGATTCGATTCATGATTCATGATTCAATTCATGATTCATGATTCATGATTTATGATTCATAATTCAATTCATGATTCATGATTCAATTCATGATTCATGATTCGATTCATGATTCATGATTCATGATTCAATACATGATTCATGATTCGATTCATGATTCATGATTTAATTCATGATTCTTGATTTATGATTCAATTCATGATTCAATTCATGATTCATGATTCGATTCATGATTCATGATTCATGATTCGATTCATGATTCATGATTCAATTCATGATTCATGATTTAATTCATGATCATGATTTGATTCATGATTCATGATTCAATTCATGTATCATGATTCATGATTCATGATTCAATTCATGATTCATGATTCAATTCATGTATCATGATTCATGATTCATGATTCAATTCATGATTCACGATTTAATTCATGATTCATGATTCATGATTCATTATTCAATTCATGATTCATGATTCA